>NC_037673.1:132191619-132321563 GCF_003255815.1 Theropithecus gelada | reverse complement strand
CACATATACACCATGGAATACTATGCAGCCATAAAAAAGGATGAGTTTGCATCCTTTGTAGGGACATGGATGCAGCTGGAAACCATCATTCTTAGCAAACTATCACAAGAACAGAAAACCAAACACCGCATGCTCTCACTCATAGGTGGGAACTGAACAATGAGATCACTTGGACTCAGGAAGGGGAACATCACACACCGGGGCCTATCATGGGGAGGGGGGAGGGGGGAGGGATTGCATTGGGAGTTATACCTGATGTAAATGACGAGTTGATGGGTGCAGCAGACCAACATGGCACAAGTATACATATGTAACAAACCTGCACGTTATGCACATGTACCCTACAACTTAAAGTATAATAATAATAAATAAATAAATAAATAAATAAAATAAAATATAAAAAAAAAAAAAAAGAGTAGATGTGAGCCCTGGAACTGGGCAGTCATCTTATAGCCCCAAGGGGAGGGAAGTCAACCCACAGAGTGGAAAAGGAGCCTGTCCTCCACAAGATCTCAGACCTGCAGATCTGACCACCCCAGGGCCCACCGTATCCACAGATGCACTGTTTTGTGAGATGGCAAATTTCCTCATCACTCTAGTCAGTGTTAACTGGGGTTTTGTGATTTGTGGTCAATGCCCTCTTGACACAGGGCTCTGTCCTTCCCTTCAGACCCTCCAGCCTCATCTTCCACTTCTTCCCAACAGCCACCTCTGCAGTGGTCAGGCTGCTTCCAACCCTGCCAATACCTTGATTTGCACTTCTGGTCCCAAGATTGTGAGAGAATAAATTTCCGTGGCTTTAAGTCACCTAGTTTGTATACTTTGTGATGGCAGCCCTAGGACACAGATACAGCTGAGGCCTAGAATCCACCTCCCTCTGCCCCAAAGGCATACTTTGATTTTCTGCTTGTATTAAGTAGACTTGGAATACAGCCTATAGAGTATGGGTCAACAGAAATGGAGATTGATTTATGGCCTTGAAGATAAGAACACAGGCTCTGGGGTCTGGTAAATCTCATTCAAGTTGCCAGCTGTGTGTCTATGGTAACTCTCTTAGCTTTTCTGAGCTTCCATTTCCATATCTACAAATAGGGTTAATAAAGATTGTTGAGGAGGCTGAGATAATATATATATAAAGTGCTTAATATGTTACCTTGTGCACAGGAAGATTTAACAAATTCTAACACCTTAAGGCCCCAGTGTAATCCAGAACAAGAGTTCTCATCTTCTCGTAATTAGATGGACATCAATGAATTGGCCACAGCAAAGGGCAGGGAGTCGGGGGAGTCCCATAGTCTCTGAGAAATACAGGGGCAGGTCTCAAGTAATGATGGACTATGCCAATGGGAGGATGTGAAATTCCATTTACAAGGATAGCCCAGGTTGTTATTAACCAACAACAGTGAGGAAAGAGAAGTGAAAGGAAGGAGGAAAGAAATAGATCCTAGGTCTTGGAGCTCAGAGAAAACTATGTGGGGCGACACAGGGAGCAGTAGCTTCCACGGGCAGCAGACACAGGGCTTGCTCAGGCAGGATGTGAGGGAAGGGGTCCTGGATTCCCCTTCGTGGAGAGAAGACCCAACCAAAGGACAGCATAACCAGTGGGGCTTACCCCATCACACTTTGTTAGAAAGTAGTGATCTAGAAATAACTACTTGATTAGGAAATTAGCACTTGAGGATTCTCATAACTAGTTATCTCTTGGCTAATTGGAGTGAAAGGCAGAACGGGTTTTACTTGGAAATGTAGTGCCTTTTTTTTTTTGGTCATTTTATACTGTGCCTTCCTAGAACACATAACCATTTTGTTTTATTCCTAGAGAAATAATCCATGACATATGAGCTTTTATCACAAAAAAATCAAACTTCATCTTTGGCACAAAATAAATGGTTGATCATTGTCTTTTGTCGTTTATTGTAAAATATGTTATCTATGATAACTCTTGATATGCATCCCACTCCAATCTTCTTGATATTTAAAATAGGTGAGTAATTGATTTCTGAGTGTGGTGTATTTGCTCTGTAGCTTATTTGCATACTTACATTTTGATACTGAAAGAAATCCTAGGAGCTAAACCTCAAAAGTTGTAGACTTTGCCTAGATAAACATCTGCTGTTTTAATGGTATTTTGAACTGCAGAGCTACCATTTAACAACCCTGTATTCTTTTATTTTTTATAACTGCGTGGGTGGGGAAATGGGAAAGAATTCTAAAGAACCAGTCACTTCACCTTTCTCCTTCTCTCTGCTTCATCCTTTGCAGAGGAGCTCCTGCACCACCCAGGCCTTCCTCATGCATTAGTGTAAGAGTCCAAAGAAAGAAGAGATTGAAAAGCACTTCAGAAATTCTCAAACCCTACACCAACATAAGGGACTACAGAACTGCAGGAGGATTTACTCCCTTGTTGGTTAATCACTTTTTAAATGTGTTCCTTGTTCAGGTAAATGTGACATCTGCTTTTTGTTTGTTACTTGTCTACTGGGAACCATGTATTGGTAATTTCATCAATAACACACATTTAATAAATGTTCACAAAATTAAATGTATTAGTCATTTATTCATTTAAGCAGGAATTCCTGAGCACTCTCTATAGACCATGCCCTGAGAACACAGTGATGAGCAAGAGAGTCCGTTGTAGTGTCCACTGTCGTGGAACTGACATTCTCCTGGGAGAAACACACTGAAAGAGGCACAGGGCAGATGGCAGTGATTGCTGTGGTCAGAGAGGTCTTGCTGAGGAGGTGGCAGTTGAGCTGAGTACTAAAGGATGAGAACAGGTCACATAGGGAGGAGCTGAGGAAGAACTCAGCAGGCAGAGCTTAGCAAGGGTAAAGGCCTGGAGGATGGAAATGAAAAGAAACTGATGTGATGGGAGGGTAGCAGTGACAGAGTATCAAAGAGTGAGGCATCTGGACCAGTCCAGACCACATTTCCAAATGGAAACATGCCTCATTCCTGAGAATATATCCCAAATGGAGCACTCCTCTCTTTGATGAGGAAGGGCTGGGTGAAGGCCCACATTCCTTTCTCTAAGTGAGTGAGTGCTGGGGGTGCATTGGTGCATGGAAAGGGTAAGTAACCTGCCCAAGGAGCACCAGTGGCCGTGGATCACTTGACCCTGAGCCAGCTCCTGAGGGTGGCAGGGAAGGTGGGTGACCCAAGGCCTGCTGGTCAAGCCAAGACTTAGCTTGTTAATTCACTCACTTTTCTCCTAACTTCAATATGTGGGACTTTTCCTAGTACACCAGAGCCAGCCTGACATATCTTTGCTGCAGCTACGGGTTTCATTGAGAGAAGATCTTTGGTTCATTGGACCAGCGAGCTCACTCCACAGAAAGCCTCAGGAAATGACAGACCCCCCACCACTTCAGATAATCTGGCAGTCTGTGGCCCAGGTCCCCTGCTCCCTTCCCTCTGTCCAGATGCCTGACCTAAATAACCAGGTGGGGAATGGGAGAAAAGACACCTGAGCCACCAACCCCTAGCTCTACCCTTGCCAGGACTGGAAGATAACAGATGATGTCTTCAGAAAACGAGGGCTGGGGTGTGGGAACTCAGCCAGGGGGTGGCCAACTTTTCCTGTAAAGGGGCCGGATAATAAATGTTTAGGCTTTATGGGTTACATACGGTCTCTGCCACACATGCTTCTTTGTTTTTATTGGTTAATTATTTCTTTATAAACTTTAACCCTCTAAACCCTTAAAAAGGTAAACACTGTTCTTAGCTTGTAAACCTTACCCTCAACCTGAAAAGTGGATTACAGTTTGTTGGCCCCTAACCTAGGCTGCTTTGCCCTGACAAACTTCAAACCGGAGGCTACTTAATCCAAGTTAGGGCTGGAGGAGCTATTTCTTTTAATCTCTATGGGAGTACCCTGAGGCGGGCCTTCACTGACAACTGCATCTCAACATCCCTAGATCCCCATTCCCACTTTCCACATGTCCATCCTCACTCACCGTCAGTGAAATGGAAGCTGGGAGAGGCCAAGCAATCCCCCAAGGCCATGCAGCTAACAAGTGGTAGAGGCAGGACTTGAACTCAGGTATTCTGATTCCAGAGTCACTGGTCTTAACCACTGTGCTATTCTATCACCTGCTAGAAACTAGAGCTGTGGCTTTCTCTTTCTGGGCAAAGCCCCCATCTGTACAACAGGTGGGGTGGTGTTTTCCTCAATGTGAGAGGAATACCTGATGGCAGGTGAAACGATTCCCATGGTTCACACACAGAGCATCAAATAATATTGATTCACAGAATGAAAAGATGATTGTCTTTTCACATCTCTCTCAAGTCTTCCAATAATGTCAAGGAAGAAGGTTTAGCCTGATGTTAATGTATCTGTAAAATCTCTCCAAAGCATGCTAATTTTCTTTTCTTTTTTTTTAAACAAGAACAGGCTTTATAACTCAGGGTCCTCAGTAGGCAGTGATAGCTAGCTAGAATTTTAGTAGCACTGCTGTACTATTATTGTTACTTCTCTTGTTAGTTTCATGGTTTTATTTTTTATTGCCTTTTTAATTATTTGCTATTTATGAAAAAATGTTAGTGTTGCCATTGCTGTAATTCTCTTGTCCATTTCTTCATAGTTATAAGATTGCTGCTGAAGCTCCTGCCATCACACTCAAATTGGAATTAAGAGGAAAGACGGGGTTCAGCCACTTTTGTCTCCTATTACCAGGAAAGCAAAAGAATTTTACATACTTTGCATTGATCGAAACTTGCTGCATGGCTACACATAGCAGCAAAAGAGGCTGAAAAAGCGGGTGTTTGGCTGGATACATTGGTACCCCAAACTAATCAGAATTCTATCATCAAGAAAAAGGCATACATCCAGTGCTCTGTAACAAAAGTGTTTGCCACAGGCTGGGAATCCTTTGAATTTTCTCTTCAGTGTCTGCAAAGAGCAGGGATGGAAGTCAGAGACGTGGAAAGGCTTAAGGAAATTTAGTAAAAAGCCTGTTTCTCTTTACCTTGTTTACCACCAAGACACTCCCTTCCTCATAGTGCAGTAGAAAACTGACAGTCATCATCACTCCTAAGGAACAATACACAATGAAAAAAACAGTATTGTCATAGTCTTACAGTGGTGGCAGGGAAATCTTACGGGTTTGTCCCCATTGGCTATTATAGCTCAGAGTGCTAAGCTAAAGAACCCCTCACCTTTTCAATCTACTGTGAAGAGGCTATATTTACTTACCTGCACATACCTCCAAATATGTACCCTAGAAATCAGATTTGAAGTCTTATAAATTCCAGAAATGGGAAGTTCTTATTTCAAAAACTACTTTTCAAATTAGTGTTTTAATTCAACAAGCATTTAGTGAGTGCCCACACTTCCCCAGGCACCTTCTTAAGTGCTGAGAATATAGGGGTGAACTGGACCCGTAAGGCCCTGGAGTATATATCCTGGTGGGAGAGGCAGATAAAAGATCCGCGGAAAAACAGGACCACAGGAGGATTAACAGCTGAAATCAGGAGACAGACTTCTGGGCTTGAATACAAATTCTGCGGCTTCCTGGCTTTGTGTTTTGGGCAAATTACTTGCCTCTCTATGCCTCAGTTTCTCCATCTGTAAGATAATAAGAATAATTATAACTTCACAGAGTTACAGTGCGACTACTTTTTTGACTCATGATGATTAAACACAGCCATATTGAAGGGCCAGAACACTAAGATGTAGACAGTGTTTTAAAGGGTAAAAAAATGGTGATGACAAATTACTACCCACCTCATTTGGTGGCTGAGTGTATTACATGGCTTAATGCATGTAAAGTGCTTAGAAATGTTGCTAGTATGGCCAGGCGTGGTGGCTCATGCCTATAATCCCAGCGCTTTGGGAGGCTAAGACAGGTGGATCATAAGATCAGGAGTTCAAGACCAGCCTGACCAACATAGTGAAACCCTGTCTCTACTAAAGATACAAAAGGTTAGCTGGGCGTGGTGGCAGGTGCCTGTAATCCTAGCTACTCGGGAGGCTGAGGCAGGAGAATCTCTTGAACCCGGGAGGCAGAGGTTGCAGCGAACCAAGATTGTGCCACTACGCTCCAGCCTGGTGACAGAGTGACACTCTGTCTCAAAAAAAAAAAAAAAAAAAAAGTTACTAGTATGTAGTAAGTGCTCAGTAAATGTTAGCTATTATACTATTTCAAGTACTGGCTTTTCACTTGATGTCATGCAGTGTTATACAAGGTCTCTAAAGATACTGAGGAGTCCTCAAGGCCAATTTTAACAAGCATGGTTGCCACATTCTTGTGCTTATAGTTGAAGATTTCTTCTTTCAGACACTTGCACAAAAGGATACTTCTAAGATGCATTTGCATTAGGTGGCGAATTTGATCCTGGGTATGAAAAACATTGAGATTTGAGAATAAAGGATAGTTAAGACTGAGGTTGCAATTACTAAAGGAAAACCCCAACAGAGAGAAGTGAAGTCCTACAATATCACGCACCCTCCCCTGACCCACTCGCTCTCCCCAAACACCCGTGACTGGCTATATTTTATCAGCATTTCCCATAAAGTCAAAAGGGAAAATACAGACCTGGGCTTTCATGGAAAGTATTCTCATTCTCACAACCAGAATCCCTGCCTTTAATTTTTTTTTTCTTGGTTTTTAGATCTTTAACTTTTCCTTCAGCACTTCAGTACTCAACTTTTTGAAAATCATCTTTTCTGAGGAATGATATTTCCTGGCACAACATCATCTTTGTCAAGTGACTCAGTTTGATTTTTTTGTTTGTTAATATAAAGTGGCCCCAACTTACAGAGAAAAAGTGGGCTCTTGGTATCAGTTTGATGTCAGGGTTTTTCCATGTTTGAGAGGGAGCTTTAAATACCACTCGATTTGAAGGTGTCTTCAGGCGAGCTCCAGTCCTCTGTCAAGATGCTTCTGGCCACAGTCCTTACCTCTGCCCTGCTCCTGTGCTCCGTGGCAGGCCGGGGGTGTCCAACCTCGACGGGGATCGTCAGGGACATCAACTTTCTCATCAACAAGATGCAGGTAGGCTGCAGGGGACGCCCGTGGGAAAGACGGCTACTGACAAAGTGAAATATGTATGAGGATGAAAAAACTCGGGGCTGACTAAAGGTTCTTATCTCTCTATCTACTTTAGGAAGATGCAGCTTCGAAGTGCCACTGCAGTGCTAATGTGAGTGAATGCTCTTTAAGAACTTTCCAAATTAATTTTAATTTTCACATCTGGAATCTTCACTCTGAAATTTCCCTTGCAGGTGACCAGTTGTCTCTGTCTGCCCATTCCTTCTGTAAGTATAATGAGAGAATACAATTTTGACCTTGGATTTTTTTGGTTTGATTTTAAGTAAAAATAAGTTGCTTTATTTAATATTTAATGTTATACATTGTTGCTTAATTCAATTGTTAAGATTAGTATTCCCTGTTAAAACCACATTGTTACAAACTATTCCCTTTTAAAACTAGGATCTTGAAATCCTATATTATGAACACTTCTTTGTATTTAGTTAACTTTATGCCTCTTGAGAAGTTTGAACACTTTTCAACATTAAAAAAAGAATCTTGAATATCTTTTTAGATAGGTGGCCATGTGCACAATTAAATAAAACTGGAACTAAGGATATAATCATTGCTATAGGTCATATCATATTGCTTTCTACCTCATTTACTGATAACTCTAGAGTTGTGAAACAATGTAAACAAAAAGACTACTCCTTATCATTCATCTGGCATGAATGATCTTCGGGCTATACCTCCCTCTCCCTGCCTCCTCCCTTCCTCCCGACCTCCCTGTTGTCTGTCTAGCTGATTAGAGTGACTGCTGGTTTGAGTGCTGCCCTCTGGGCAGATAGAGGATCTGAGGTTTTGAGTGGAAGGAGGGCTTCCAGAGGGCCACTGCCCACTCTGGCAGGAAGGACGGGTGGCAGGAAAGTTCTCATTCCTAATTCAAACTCCTGGTTAGGGTGAGGAGGAGGCACTTCTCCAAGGTGCAGTGCTTTATTCTTTCTCATGCAAGGCCTGGGAGAATCTCAGCTTCTTGCCCTGGCCAGGGTAAGACATCGCAGCCATCGCTGTCCATCCATTAGAGGAGAAGAGGCTAGAGCGCCTTCTGGGCAGGCACCAGGCAGACAGCACAGCCCCTGCCCCTCGGCGTACACTCCGTGTTTTTAGCTGCTGCTGAAATACCAGCTGCATTCAATTGTCACATCCCATTAGCTGGTGTGGAAAGGCTTTTCCTCACTCTGCACTTTCAAACTTACAAGTCTTGAAGCCGGGAGGCACCTCTTGAAAAGAACATTCAGAGCTGACTATTTCAGGGCCCACAGCCCTCATGTTTCCTGGGTGTAACATACAGGAAGTCTCCTCCAGGGGGTGTCACTGTGGAAAAATGGCATCCCTTTTAAATATGGAAGATCACTTCCTACATTGGCAAGGGACCTATCTAAAAATAATGCAAGTTTGAGGAACGGTGATTAAATAAAAATCATCTCTTATATTGCTTTATGTGATATATTTTCAAAGCTGTCCTCAGAATATTTCTTTTAATAAATCCTTACTATTTACCAGGACAACTGCCCTGGACCATGCTTCAGGGAGGGACTGTCTCAGATGACCAATACCACAGTGCAAACAAGATACCCGCTGATTTTCAATCGGGTGAAAAAATCGGTCGAAGTACTAAAGAACAACAAGTGTCCCGTAAGTTTGTTTTCATATGTGATGTGTTCCTGTCGGTGATTTCTATGTGAATGGTGGTGCCAACCCTGTTTGAATGCAAAAGGATGATAAAGTTGGAATTGATACTTCAAGGCTGATAAAAGACATCTAAGAAATTTAATCAGAAGTAATATAATTAAAGTGAGATCCATTGAAACAATAGAATTAAAGTGAGATAGATCATTGTTCCCCCTAGTTTTAAAAAACACGCCAACGGAGCCATTTACTTCTCTCTATTATGGAATAATGAAAGAATCCTTTCTGAGTGTAATTAGAAGCCACAATCTAGAGAATCAGGGATGCAGCTCACATAATACGAAATTATCCTAGAGATTCAATGTACTAACTGAATGGATGTTGTTAAAAGGGATTTTTTTTTTTTCCTGTTAGTTAAGGAGGTTTTGTTTTGTTTTGTTTTGGAGACAGAGTCTCACTCTGTTGCCCAGGCTGGAGTGCAGTGGTGCCATCTGAGTTCACTGCAGCCTCTGCCTCCTGGGTTCAAGTGATTCTCCTGTCTCAGCCTCCTAAATAACTGGGATTATAGGTGCGTGCCACCACACCCGGCTAATTTTTGTATTTTTAGTAGAGATGGGGTTTCACCATGTTGGCCAGGCTGCTCTCCAACTCCTGAACTCAAATGATTTGCCCGCCTTGACCTCCCACAGTGCTGGGATTATAGGTGTGAGCCACCATGCCTGGCCTGGATTAAGGAGGTATTTAAAGGGCAATGCACCCAGGTCAAGGTAGAAGCTTGCCACTCATCCTGAATGCCCATCCACACATTCCTTTCTTCAGCATATACCCTAGTCCCTGACAGCAGAGTGGGATGGCAAGTTGGGTAGAGGTGACCTCCCTCCCTTTTTTGGGTATTAGCATCTCCACACAAGATCCTAGAAGTCTGAAAGCCCTGAGCTCAACTGTTTAACTGCATGTGTTTCTACCATCAATGGCATCTAGTTCTAAGTGCTTAATATATGCTGTCTCACTGAATAAATACATACCTTAGGGACAATTATTCAATTTATCAGTCTCAGTGAGGTTAACTAATTTGCCTAAGGCTGCATATTTAATAAGTGGCAGAGGTGAGATTTGAACTCAGGTCTGTGTGACCTCAGAGCCCCACTCTTAGCCACTGTACTGTCAAATGACCTTGGAAACACAACCTAAAAGGATAATGATACAATGTTAGGCCTCAAAGAGTCCCCAGAAAGGCTTTCTCTAATGGGGAGATTTAGGGTCACTTAATAGGGGGGCGTGTGTGTGTGTGTGTGTGTGTGTGTGTGTGTGTGTGTGTGTGTAAAGAGCCCTGAAATCCAACTTGAGGTCAACCACCTACGTTGTCTTTACACCACATGAGCTAGCCTGGACCTGCCCATCTATTTGCTCTGGGTCTCAAGCCCCTTCCCTTCCCATCCCCACACTCCTCACCACCGACTCTGGCTCTTGGCAGGGGGGCTCCTGGGGCTGCCTGGCTCTACATCATTTGAGTCTCTCTGTCCTTATCAACTTTCACCCCCACAGAATTTTTCCTGTGAACAGCCATGCAACCAAACCATGGCAGGCAACACGCTGACGTTTCTGAAGAGTCTCCTGGAAGTTTTCCAGAAAGAAAATATGAGAGGGATGGGAGGCAAAATATGAAGATGAAATATTATTTATCCTATTTATTAAATTTAAAATGCTTTCTCTTTAAGTTGCTACAATTAAAAAATCAAGTAAGCTACTCTAAATCAATATCAGTTGTGAGTATGTGTTTAAAATTGCATGTCGTTATTTTGAAATAAATACATATGGGGGGAAAATGACAGGAGCTGGTCTCTAGGCAATTACTCATCTCTTGCTACTCAGAACAAAGAAAGCTACAAGTGTTGTTAAGGGGAAGAATAGATCAGAGACTCCTACAGTGATAAGACTCCTGATGCTGAATACAGACCCTCAGACTCAGAGGCTGTAGCTGGGGCTGCAGGGGAGGCTGCAGGGAGCAGTTACAAAGAATGTCTGTGGGGACTGTCTGAGGGTTGCCGCTAGGGGAGGCTGAAGGCATGTCTGAGGGAGGGAGCCCTGGAGCACTGCTAAGAGGGCTACGGTCCTGAGAAATTGGCCGTGTGCCTGAAATAGGAGAAGGCAGCAGTTTGGAAGTGGGAGACTGCTCAAGAATGTGGGCATGCAGAATAAATGCTTAATAATTAACTGCTTAACCCCCTAGTTATGGTAGGAAGTGGATATTATTACATGTTTTTGTTCTATCTATGCTGAAACCAAAGCTTAGAAAGTCTCGATGGCTTTCCCAAGATCCCACAGGTGGTGAGATTTAGAAGGATTCACCCCTAGTCTCTGCTTCCAAATCCTTTGCTGTTTGCATTCTGCCCCTTTATTATTCTCTTTATACCAAGGGCATAAGGGTGTACACTGTGCTTCTTCTAACCACAGCCTGAGGGTAAAACAGACCCATCATAATTGCAGTCCACACTCTCATATCCAGAAACCTAGGGAGTCAGATAGGTTTCAGAATTCAAGCTTTTTAGCCTTTTAGAAAGTTAAAACAATCCATGTGCCATATATTACATAACACCCACAGCAGTGCCTGGGGCAAGGTTCCATAATTAAACCTATCAATCCCGCAGCAGTCACTGAAATGGTCAAGTTTTGCAGCCAAATAAGTCCTAACAAATCTTGAGTTTTCACAGTTGTTTGGATTTCAGAATAATGATAAGAAATTGGTAAGCTGCATTAACAAAACAGCCTTTCTCTAGCTCATGCCCTACTTACCCAGGGAGGCGGTGGGGGGCACTCTCTCCAAGACATTTTATCTGGGGCTGGGCTGGGTGGCTCCAGGAGGGATAGAGGTTTCTGCAGCTTCCTGGACAGCCTGCCGCATGGAGTTCCAGATCGCAGCTGCAACACCTTCTCTTCTCCTCTCCTCCATGTGGGTTTTCTGAATGACTGGCCCCAGACATAGTTGAATCATGTGACACTGTGGTTTACCACCTGCAGCATGGGGAGACACCAGCCCAAGCAGGATCACAGCAGGGACAGATGCTGATGGTTGGTGACGGTTTCAGAACACAACTCAGAAATGCAACATGTTGCCGGAGGAGATGGGCAGAGACGAGCTTACACTCACCGATGCAGATTAATCACCAGCATAGCTTGGTGCTTTCCCTCAGCTTTTCTGCAAAAGTCACATAACCTGCAGTGTTCCCTCCTGCAGGCAAGCTCCAAGGAGGGTTTACTTACAGTGAAGTGTGCAATAATTATCACCTTCTCTGTGCCAGGAGAATTGAGATTCATCAAGAAGTCACCCTGGAGAAAGGAGAACTAACATTTATTGTTTACTCTGTACCAGGCACTCTGCTAAGCCTATTTTGTAGAATATCTGTTGGATCCTCACAAGAACCCCATGAGATATTTATATAATTGTTGTATGTAATTTTTCCCACTGCACAAATGAGATAAGTAGGCCCAACAAGGTTGCATAACTTGGCCAGAAGCACGTTGCTTGCAAGTGGTGAAGTTGCTACCCTCCCCAGGTTGCCAGGCCCCAGGCAGAGTTGTTTCCAGTAGATTCCAGATCAAAGGACACACTGCAGGCCAAAGCCAAGCCAAGATGTGGCCAGCCATAAAGCTGGCTTGCCCATCTATCCATCCATCCCTCCCTCTGTACATCCATCCAGTTTGAAGCAGGAAGACGCTGTGATGTTTCAACCTCTCAGTTCCTCTCCTCCCATTGTCACATTGTCACCCTGCTTCATCAACCCCAGACCAAGACTTCCCGTTCTCTGCAAGGGGAGGCCTCAGCAGAAACTCAAAGAGGACCCAAAGGGCTTCATTCTTTATTTTTATCACTTGAAAAAGATGGCTTTAGCCAGGCACAGTGGCTCATGCCTAAAATCCCGGCACTTTGGGAGGCTGACGCAGGCAGATCACTTGAGTCCAGGAATTTGAGATCCGCCTGGTCAATATGGTGAAAGCCAATCTCTACGAAAAATACAAAACTTAGCTGGGTATGGTGATGTACAACTGTAGTCCCAGCTACTTGGAGTCTGAGATGGGAGGATCGCTTGAGCCTAGGAGGTCGAGTGTGCAGTGAGCCATGACTGCACTGCTACACTCCAGCCTGGGTGACAGAGCAAGATCCTATCTTAAAAACAAACAAACAAACAACAACAACAACAACAACAAACAGCTGGCTTCATTGAGATATGCTTCATATACCATATGCAATACAATTCATCCATTTGAAGAGTATAATTCAATAGATTTTAGTACATTGGCAGGGTTGTGCAACCATCCCTCTTTATACTGTATCATATTATCTGTAAATAGAGGTAATTTACTTCCATTTTTCCAATTTGGATGCCTTTTCTTTCATTTTCTTGGCTAATTTCTAGCTAGAACCTCCAATACAACGTTGAATAGAAGTGGTGAGAGTAGATATTCTTGCTTTGTTCCTGATTTTAGTGGGAAAGGATCCAGTCGCTCACGATTAAATATTAATATGATGTGAGCTGTGGACTTTTCATAAATGCTTATTATCAGACTGAGAAAATTCTTTTATTCTTGTCTGTTGAACACTTTTATCTTGAATGAGATTGGACTATGTCAGATGTATTTTCTGCACTTATTGGTATAGAGGTTATTGATACAGAGGTTAATTCTTGGCTTTAGAATTTCCAATGGTAACTCTCCTAGCCCTGGGATAGAAAGTAACTCCTTGGACTATGGAAGAGAAGTCAGAGAGGAGAGGATGATGGCAGACGCTGTTGAGTTCCCTGGAGAAGAGCTCTCTGCCTGGCCCCCAGCAGAGCCTCAGGGAAGAGGGCAGCACTCCTGGGGAGGGCGAGGGGGGCGTGTAGAAAACCGAGAGTAAAGGGCACATGAGCCATATTCCCTGAGTGCCCTGGGAGATGACATGAAAAGAGAATGCCTCTCGCCACCACACCCAAGGTTTGGTATAGGGAGGACCACCCACAGGCCCTAGGAAGCTGGGATTGATGCAGCCCCCTGAATAGTTTCAACGGAGAAACCAAAGATTTTCACCCAGGGCAGAGAGGGGCACTGATGTGTCTTGGAGGATGGTAAGGCCGGAGAGACCTTGGGATGGGCATATATGGCATGCTCAGACCAAGGACAGGGACCAAATGGGACTGAAGATGCTTCTACAGAAGCCACCCTGGAGGGAAAGCCAGGCCCAGGACTAGCCGGGAGGAACACCAGGGTAGGACAGACAGAGCACCTCCCAGAACCCTGAAGCCTCTCCCTAAATCCCAAGCCTCCCAGATGTAAAGTCAACCCCAGGGGAAGGTGGAGAAGGAAAAAATCTTGAACTGGGCATTTAACTTGGAATTTCGAAGTTTTACCCTGAAATGGCAAAATTATTTTTTTCTGTCATCAACTTGAAAAAAAAATCTCAATTTAGTTAACAAAAAATAAAGAAACCTTCATTTATTTGCTGCAGACCTGAGGATGTGATTGAATCACTCAACAGACACTAATAAGTGGGCAGTGAGGAGCACGCGCTGGACTCAGTGTGCGGCTGAGGAAGGCGCTACTGCTGTCCTCGGGATCCACCGGTGCACAGGAGCCGGGAGAAACCTGGTCGGTGCTGAGAGGAGAGGGAGGCACGGGGGCGTGGTACTTGAGACTGGAGGGAGTGGCTGAGCCCAGAGCTCACTGGCCCCTCCCCATCCTCAGCCAGAGGAGCGAGGATGGACGGTTTCACTGGATGGTTTCTGGCTCCCTGGTGCTCATGATCTGGACTTCTCTGGACCAAACATTTCTTGGAAACCTCTTTGATGCCAGCCTAGCAGAGTGGGCATTGGGGATCAGACCTTGGAGGGCTTGAACCAGTGACTCATGAGGCATCCCAGGCATCAGAAGGGCCACGTCAGTGTCTGCACCATCCTGGCCCACGCTTGCTGATTGATGTCCACTTGGAGGTCCAAAGGCCAAACATCTGCAGTTGTCAGGGCTTCACATGCAGAGATGAGGCCCAGGGAACACTAGTCACCCTGTGTTCACCTCCTGGAAAAAGCAAACAACCCAGATTCAGAGGAGAAGGCAGGCAAAGAACAGAAACCAGAAAAATCACACCACGCCCCCCCTTCCTCCAAACCCTATGTTTTGCACTTTACAGTTTACAAAAACACTTTTGCACTTGAATGTTACGGAAGCCGTGCAAAGGAGGTAAGGGAGACCAGTGTGGCCATTTTACAGATGGCTCAGGGGGCACCGATGCCTGCAAGAGCACACAGGTAGCCGATGGCCCACGTGAAATTGGAACCCAAGGGGAAGGTCTCCCTAGTGTGAAGTTCTTTCCACCACAGAGAAGGGAAAGGGCAACACCAAGGGAGATGGTGATGCCCAGGAAACAGGAAGAGAAGTGTCACGGGGTCCAGGTGCTCTCACCACAGGGCCAAGGTCGTGCACTCCCAGACGCGGACTCCTGCAGAGGGTTTAGTTGACCTCTGCTGCCACCAAGCGGCCGTTCTGAGGGTATCAGCCTTTGGGTGAGGGATATATACATAATATATGTGTAAACAGGTCGAAACTACTTTCATAGAACACTAAGATGTTATCTGCATAGAATACTAAGATGTTTTCTGCTCTTTTCAATCTTATTTCTCACAAGTGTACAATGGAGTTTCCCAAAGGCTATATTGCAAGTGATAACCCATTGACTAAAAGCAAAAGGAGACAGGGGAACACAATTGCTCTCTGTTTAAGCCAGACTTAGCTGCAAAAAGGGAACACAATACAAGTCTTCTCGTTAGTTACATTGATTTAGAAAGAATCATTATTTTCATAGAATGTTATTTATGTTAAAATGTCATGGGTTTATTATTATACCTAAATGGATAAATATTTTTGAAATTCTGTTTGAATTTCCAGTAACTGTTGGTAAATATATAAGCAGACGTTCTTTGAGGCCCTTAATAATTTTCAGAAGTGAAAGGGGCTGCTGAATGGTAATGATTTTTTTTCTTCTTTTCATCGTTCCTAGTAAGGCAAATTGGCCAACCTTGAAGCCCCCCAACTCCAGGACACAGACACCAAAGCTGGTGCTTGGCTTGGAATTCTGTTTTGTTTTCATCCTTCTTAAAAATAGGATTCCACTTGTTTAAAGACTTTCCTGACCATGACACAGAAATTAATGCCTGGTACTAAGCTCTCTGAGGGCAGAGTCCCTACCATTGTCACCCAATGCCTGTAACAGCACTGGGAACAGACTACACGCTCTCTCTCTCTCTCTCTCTCTCTCTCTCTCACACACACACACACACACACACACACACATATTTGGTTAAATAGAAGCATAATGTGTTGATGGAGGAAAACTCACAAGCTGTTGGCCCCAACTATTCCACAAGATTGCCCTCTCCAGAAAAATCTAAGAGGAAGTAGATCCATTGCTGGCTGACGCCTCCCAGATCTGGCTACCACAAGAGGTTTGTTTGGGTTGGAGCTGAGTTTCTTCATTAAAGCCAAGTTTAATTCATTGCAGCCCAGGTGCTCCTGGGTGACAGTGAGGGTGTAGAAGATGTGCTGAGGCAGTGTCTGCCCAGCATGCAGGAGGGCAGGGAGGGGAGGGGCTGTTACTCAGAGCCAGGCTGAGGCTGGGCAGCGAGGCAGAGCCAGCCTGCAGCCTGAAAAACAAGTGCCCAGCAGGGAGCCCTAGCTCTACAAAAAGATGTGCTTTTATTTTAAGATATTATAAAAACAATATATGCTTGCTGTAAAAAAATTAAAACATTACAGTAATCATCATCATCAAATCACCATCATTATAGTGATATACAAAGAAATCACCACCATCAAAGTAGGAACTGAAAGCCTTCTCCCAATCCCACATCCCAGAAATAGCCACTATTAAATTTGGTGTGTACCCTTCAAGGGTTTTCAATGCCCATATAATTACCCATATATGATATGCATTTTAAAATGAAAATGAATAACATCATATATGTTATTCTGCCCCTCCATTTCTGCACTTAAAATGTCGCTGACCTATTTCCATGACAATATATGTAAGATCTACCTCATTCTTTTTAGTGGCTGTTTGTTTAACCCCCTCTTCTATTGACAGGCATTTGGAAAGTTTCTCAATTTTCATTATTACAAACAATTCTCAGTTAACATGGTCATGCTTGCATTTTTGCCCATTAATTTATGCTTCCTTTATTCTAAACCCTGCTCATTCTTGCTGCTATGCTGAATCTAAGGATTGGGAAGACTCAGCCCTGGCTCTGAAGATGGGCACAGGCCAGTGAGAAACAGAGGGTGCACACGCATGACTGTAGCACAGGGAGGGACACAGTGCCAGAGGGGTCATGTCGGTGGAAGGGCCATGGATGCTGCTAGTGGGGAGAGAGAGAGAATCAAGGAAGCCCTAACATCTAAAGGCTTAAAGCACCCGAGCTGGGTTGAAAACAGGGAGCATTCCTGTTCCTGGTGATGCTGGGGATAAGAGTGTCCTATAGGTTAAAGAAAAGCACAGAGGCAGGGAAGTCTGGAGGGTGCTGGGCAGACAAGCAGCTGGCCCAGCAGGCTTGTTGGATCACTTGGGAACTCTTTAAGCAACATTTAAACGCCCATTATATGCCTGGCACTGGATGGGATGGGGGAAATGATGGGAGCACAGGGAACCTGGACCAGAGCAATGGGAGGTGAGTCCAGAAGGGCAGTTCTGATGTGGTTGATGGGAGGCCTTCATTAGCAGTTTCAGACTCCATACTTATGTGTCCCAACAACTTTGTCCTTTTTTACACCACAAAATAGCCATCATCGTGGCTGCTGGTGATGTTCCCTGGGTTGGACAGCAGGGGAGTGTAGCCTCAGGAAGATTATCAAATGGGATTGGCAGTAAAGTCCTGAACTGGGGCTCAGGTATGTTGGAGCCTCAGTTTTTTCATCTGTAAACTGGATCAGCAATGCTTCTCTCTGCTTGCCTCCTCCTACAATCAAGAGGTGCCATGATGATTAATAGAAACTAGGAAAGGCTCAGACACCTGAAGAAGGTGGTTGCTGCATCTCAGCCTCATCAGGAGCACCCAGTAGAAGACCCTAGTTGGCCTTGTGGACGCGGCACCACTTCTAATCAAACTGTGCAAGCATACCTAGCACCAGGAAATGGTCCAGTTGAGGCAGACTTAAGAAACACATTCTAGGATGTGTTAGAGCAGAGACTTTCAGCCTACCCAGGGATGAACCAGGTGCCAGAAGCATCTCTTCACTCAGATCCTCCATGCCCGCCCAGGCCCAGTGATGCTGGAGCAGACAGGCAGGCTGGTCTCTCCCATCAATAGAGCCTCTCCACTGCACCAGAATGACGTGCCACTGAAGTCCCTCATGGCTGTCCCCAGCACCGAGGTCAGCATCTGCTCGGCAAATGTTTGATGACTGAACAAATGAATGAATGTCCCACTGCAGGAGGGTGGGCAGCTTGAACTGTAACCTGCAGAGATCCCCAGGGGACCCTGCAGTCCCAGGGGCTGTGAAGGAGAAAGATTGAGGAGGGCATGCTGAGGGTTTTATTTCAAGCAGGGAACCCTCCGCTCCAGTAACAGGTTTCACACCGAAGAGACAGAACACTTTCAACTCTTTTGCACCATAGCATTGCTTTAGTCTTAGGTCTAGTAAGGCAGAGATTTTTCTGAGTCATGGCCCAAATCACTCAAAGGCAGGGGGTGGTGGGGGAACAGGGTAGTGGAGAAACCAAGGAAGACCTTTTCAAGGGAAAGAAAAAAAGAACAAATTTGAGGACATTTCCTTCACTGGGATGTAAGCCAGGGATGGCAAATAGATTCATTTCGTATGGCAGTTCTGCGCAGCTGGTGGTGGCTGCCGGGGCACTGTGCTGAGAAAGACTCTGAGGCGCCACTCGGCTCATCAAGAAAGGGCTCTATGATTGACTAGGAATGCTTGTTGTGGGCACAGAATTGGGAGAGGCTGGAGGGACACAAGCCACATAACAGCAAAATAGCAATGGCCTCCCCATGCAGCTCTAGTAAGGAATAAAATTTAGAACAATGAAGTCACTCTGGAAACCAGACTGTGGATCAAGTATTTTGTTTTGTTTTGTTTTGTTCTCCATGTAAAAATAAGGCCCAGAGAGTGCCCACCCCAACCAAGCCCAGGGCCAGCCTGCCTGAAGCAACTCACCAACGTGTGCCACTGCTCAGGGTGGGAGAACCCCTAGAAGGTTTCTGTCCATCATCACCCTTTTCAACGGCTATGCCCTCCCTGCCGACCTGAGGCATCTGGGAAAAAAGAAGCCAGGCTGCCCCTGCTCAGTTTCTCGCCTCACCTGTGTGGAGGGGGGTTTCCCTCTGGGCCTGCAACATCCACAGAGGCCTGAACAGAGCGAGAGGAATGACAGTGGCCAGGAGCCTCTTGGAAGCCAGGCAGGGGCATCTGACAGAGAAACAATGTGAAGAAGTTTTTAATGCTTTTATTTTGAAACTTAAAGCCAACTCCACCTCTTCCATGAATTCACAGTGAGTTTACAATGGCCATGGGGGGAGGATCTATTTAACTCCAGTTTTGTTTTGTTCTGTTCGTTTTTTTGTTACCAGGTGCAAGTCCAAAGCTGAAATAGTTGGTGATCAGTTGACCAATAGTCAGTTGAATCCCTCCAAGGCAGGAGCTCCGCTGCCCCAGCTGGGGTGGGGATCAGAATGCTTGCAATTGTGAAGGAAGGAAGGGGTTCTGAGGACAGCCTGCTTGGCTGAAAGCCCACCTGGCGGAGAGTCTTTCTTTCTCTTCAGTAAATTCACACCATGGGTTCTGCAGACACTGTTAGCATTGACCTGTTAATGGGATGAGGCCCTGGGAAAAAGGAGGAGAGACAAGAACATCATCTAACAGGAGTCTTGAAATCTTGGATCTTGGGGTCAAACAATCCATTTGGAGACTGGGTTTGTGAAGCACCAAGAGGCAAAGTACGGAGTGGCAGAGGCTCTCAGGGTTACCGGGGCTATTTGTAAATGTTCAAAAAAGGTATCATAAGAGGACTATGTCTTCTTTCCTTGAAAATCAGTTTTCCTGAAACTGCAAGTAGGCTACTGAGATCTGGAGCATGCATGTCAGGACAGAGGGCAGACCAGCATTATTCCAGGAAGCTCTGGAGCTTGGTCTTGGACAGGTGGATGGCAGAGTTGGATTCATGAGCCACAGACAAGTTTGAGAACCAGCCACTGATGAGTGGGCGGGATGCCACTTCTACCACCAAAGGTCACTGATCTTCCCACATGGGACTTGGGGACGCTGGGGGAGATCTCTGTGCTTGGTTGCTGGAAGGCACCTGGCAGCTGCTGGGAGCTGGGTGATCTATCCCCTGCAGGCTCTTAGAAACAATTCTCAAGTCATCCCTGTCATCTGTACCCAGGAACTCTTGAGATGGTCCCCATCCCGCCACTTCTTAGGGACGGCTTGACTCCCTAGATCTCTAATATACGTCATCTCACTCTGTCCTGGGTCTAGACAATGAGGGAGGCATTCAAAGAGTGGGTGTGACTGCTATCTGAGCATGGCCTGCCCCAAATCTCAGAGCTACTTGGTAAATTAAAATCCAGTCTTGTTAACAGGCCTTGGTGTTTTGGGGTTAGAACAGGAAGTTGAATGCCATGGGCAAGACTTGTTTAAGATGAATCTGCAGACCGGTGGCTGGGAACCTCACTCTCCCACCAGGAGGCAACAAACTCCTCCTTGCCTTAGCAGTCCTCTCTGCTGAGGGAGACAGACGTCCATGCCCCTTGCAAGAAAGAGCGCTTTCAGAAAGAAAAGCTTCCAATTGCGTTGGTCACTGCTTGTGAAAGGCTAAATGCAGGACAATCATGATTGGGTTGCTAGAAAGTTCCTTCTTTGTACTGAAGCAGTTAATCACGAGGGTGGTCGCAGTGGCAGGTACGACAGGTTGGGCAGGCATCCGGCCACTCTAGGATCTGGGAGGTCTTGGCGTTAAAACCATCTTGTAGCTGAAGATTTCATGACATGGGAAAACGGTCCCAAACTACTGAATGGGAAAAGAGGGCTGTAAAACACTGTGTAGAGTAGGATCCCAATTTGAAAATACACAGAAGACAAATCTGGAAGAATAATAACAAGGTCTTGTGATGACAGGTCTTACTATTTTGTTCTTTCTGTTTATTTAAATTTTCTATTTTTTCTACAATAAAAATGCATGACTTTTATTATAGGATGTTTAAGAAATTACTTTTCTCTTAAAGAAAGAAAAGGGGGAAATGGCCAATATCCGAGCACAGCTTTAAGAAGAAGACAAACTCCTTCCCTGTCCTGGAGGCCACCCAAATGCTGTAACTCTTCACTCAAGATGTTGAATTATGCAAACTGTGTTGCTACCCTTTTCCTTTTATAAGAAAGGGCAAATAGCCAGAAAAGCAGTGAATGTTGCTGCTTTAGCAAAAAGTGGAGAGCATTTTATTTGAAGCCAGCTTCTGGGGCTTGTCCTGGGCTAACTACAGTCAGCCTGGTTGGTCAGGCCCCCTCCCTTTGTCCAGGTTCTGGCACCACCCGTGCACCCCAGCAGGGCTCTGCCATCCCGAGAACACCCCTGCCAGCTCACACGGGGAGGCAGCAGTGAGGTTTTATAGACAAAGATCATCCTTCCTAGGAGAATTTGTGCTAACCAAGACTCATGTCAAATGGCTTCTTAGTTGACTAGAAAGTTCAGTCCACACCCACTTTGTCTTCTGAGCTTTGCAGGTAGCCAGTGTGGGGCCAGACAATGAGGAAGAAAAAGCACAGGGAGGAAGAGGAGGCCTGAGGGAATATGGGGGTTGGTCATCCACCCATCCGACGACACTGCTGAGTGGTCCTTTGTGTGCCGGGCTCTGTGCCAGGCACCATTAGTGCAAACGTAGGGACAGCATGGCAGCCCCGCCTGGGGAGTGAGGGCGTCCTCTGGCATTTAGGATGCAGTGTGGGTGGGGGTGGGGGATGGTCTGCAGAAGGCGCGACTCACCCCAGCTGAGAAAGCAAGCCGGCAATCCGGGAGGAAGAGACTTCTACAGCCTGGATGACAAAGAGCTGGTGAAGCCAAGGACAAGTGGGAAAGGAGCGAGAAGAGGATGTCAGGCAGAGGGGACAGCCTGAGCAAAGACCTAGGGGCGAGAGAGAGGGCGGGACATTCAGAACAGTGGTGAAGGGTGAGGCCAGCAGAAGCAGGGTGAGGGCTTTATCTAGAGGGCAATGGGGAGCCAAGGAGGGCATGTGAGCACGGGAGTCAGATTTCTGTCTTTAGAAGAGTCCTCAGGCTACAGTGATCTTTCTGCAATGAGAAAGAAAAAGAGAGTATGGGAGGCAAAGAATGGTGGCAGAGACCTGTCCTCTAGGGCTCTGGGAGCCTGTGGGTGGCTCTCAAGTCAGGCCCTGCAGTTCAGTAGGGAGGTGGGGAGACGGTGCCCCCCTGCAGGTATCCTGGTTGCAGTCCTCACTTGTGAGCCTGGGTCATTGCGTCTGCACGGTGAAGGTAAAAGTGCTTCTCTGCAAGGGCTGTTGAAGCTACTGGATGGGAAAATGGAGAGGCGAACTGCCTGGAAACAGGTATACTCTGTGCCAGACTCGGTCCCTGGGGACCCAGCACACCACCAGTCACTGGTGGGCATTTCCCAACTGCTGTTTGATGACAAGAAGGGTGGCAGCTCTAGCCCCAGCTTACCACAGATAAGATATGTGATAAACCACAGGACATTTCAGAAGGCCACAACATTCTCATGACCAAAAAAAAAAAGAGTTTCAAGTTTCTGGGAGGTACAATTAGCTGGGATGGAAGCACACTGACCTGGCGCTCATGGACTTGTCACTGCGTGGTCCCCGCGGATAGCCTGCAGCGACAGCTCGTACCCAAGGAACATGGCCGCGCTCATGGGGAAGCCCCTCACCGCGTTCACAGTGATGCCTCTGAAAAACACCTTTGCACAGGGGCCCAGTTATTGCAGGGGACTGAGCCACACCTCTGCAGGGCCACTAAGGAGGGGCAGAGAACGGCTCACGGTGCTGCCTGCCCAGGCCCCGTCCCCAGCCACAGCCCAAAGGACCTGTGTAGGCAGAGACCACAAAGGGAAGTTCCAGTCATGCCCTGCCCTGACCCGTGTCATGCCTGATGGTGCTTTTCCTGCCAGACCCTGATACACATGCACTAAATACTATAGGTAAGCTGTTGGGCCAGGCAAACACCTACATATGCTTTTTAAATTGCCCTCTCTCCCCCTCCCTCTCTCTCTTCTTCTCTCATATGCATACACACACTGTCTCTCTCTCTCTCTCTCTCTCTCTCTCTCTCCTCCAGAATCTAGAAGCCCTAAGTAGAGCACCCAGCCATGCCCAATCACTGTAGCAGGGGCTTCACAGGACATCCCCAAAGTGGCAGAGAACGGAACTCGAACTGTGCTTAAGACTCTGCAGACGTGGAGTTGAGGCACAGCTTTGCCATTGAGGTTGAGGCACAGTTTGTCACTTGGGCCAATGGCAAACTCTCTGGAACTCATTTTTCCCGACTGTAAGAGGGGAGTAATGATAGAATCAACCTGATAAGAATGTTGGAGGGACTAAATGAGATGAGGCTTTTCAAGCACTTGCACGGTGCCTGGCATACAGTATAAGCATGTGTTAACTGCTGATTATCATCATCACCCTCCTTGTTCTTATTAATAGTCTATCACCTAATAGGGAATAGGACTCAACCTCCAGCACTAGGATGCGTGCTTGGGAAGAATGGCCCGTGCTGCTGAGCTGCTGAACTCTGCCTTTGCTGCTCCATGACACCTGCATTTGTCTTCCATCCCCAGGGAGTATTATGTGATGCTTCCCAAACATGGCCTATGATCTTCCTTTCCTCCCTCAATCTTTTTGCTTGGTGTTGGGTGTCAGCTCATAAATGTGATGTGATTCCAACTCTCAAGCAGTGATAACCTATTAGCAGAGATAAGGCCCATTTAGGAACAATAACAACATGACCCAGAAAATGAGAACAGATAAGAGCTTTGGCGAGAGGGACCGTGGGGAGGAGCTGGCCTTTTATACATCCTCTGGTAAGTAACGACCATCTAAAAGCAAGTTCTCACACAAATATAAATGACTTGAGAACTGTCAGGCACAGAGAGAAACCTACTCGGATTCCTGTATAATTTTCTAAGTTTAAGAAACAGAACTGGTCATTTTGTAAAAGTAGAAACCAACCCTTTGCGTTTCCCCAGTTTCCTCAGTCTCTGGGCACTGTGGTATCAGAGTTGGTGCAGGCCTCTGTCACTGGCTAGGATATCAGGTAACCTTCCTTCAGGAGAGGTGCCTGCACTTCGCAGCAGCCTCCAGGGTGCAACATGGCCCTAGGGACGGGGCTAATGGACAAGGATCCCTAGAGATGAACAAGTGGCTCAGCCAAGCCCTCGAGCTGTTCAAGCAGTGAGATCCTGGTAATATTAACACTCTTCTCTGATGTCTGACCTTTCTGGAATTCCACAGGCTCATCCAGAGTGACTGAATAACAGCCAGGAACTGGGTCAAACTCCGAGAGGAAAATTCCATGCCGGTGCCCACAGAGGTTGCCCTGTGGGTCTGGGCTTGGCTCTGCTCTGCAAGGTGGAGGCAGCCATGGCCCGGCTTGGAGTGTGAGCCTTCTGTCCCACAGCACCAGGCTCTGCAGGAGCTGTGGGTCACTTCAGACAAGCAGACAGCCCTCCCTCCAGCAGCTGTGGCCTGCTCTGCTGCGGAGCCCACAGAAGGCAAACAAAGTGCAGACCTGCCAGCTTTTACCTAGAGCTGTCAGAGCATATGACCTCCAGACCTAGTCCCCCTCACTCCCACCCTACAAAGCCTCAGTGGCTCCCTATGGGCTAGGGTCAGGTCCATACCGTTTCCTGGCTTGCAAGGACCCACATACTCTCCCTTGCACTTTCTCTGCGCGGCCTCTCACAGCTGACACCCTGGGCAGGTTAACGGCCTGTCATTCCTTTAAGGGGCCAGACTTTTTCCTCCACTGGGCCTCTTCTGGTACCCTCTGCCTGGAGTGCTTCCCAGGCCTGGCTTGCAGCCTGGCAGTGTTGCCATGGCCACCCCCAGGTGGATGATGGCCCCTCACCTTCTGTGCACTCAGTATCTCCCCACTGCAGCACTCCTCACACTGTTCTCCAAGTGTCCCTGACTCACCTGTCAGGAAGGACAGACAACAGGGGTGGGAGTGGGATTAGCAACCACAGTCAGGACAGTGAATGCAGGGCTGTGTGAGTGGTTTGCCTCTGAAACCCCAGCACCTGCGAGCGCTTAGCCCAGAGTAGACCTTCCATAAACACATTAAATGAATCAGTGAATGGATGGATGGATGAGTAAATGAATGAATGAATAAATGAACTTTTGGACGTGAAAAAGGAAGAGTCCTGGTGGCTGTAGTTCAGGGTTCCTGGAGCAAGAGGGAGGCTCCAGATTCCCCAGGGACAGCAACCCAGGGCAGCTGGCCCTGGTGCCTCCGGAAGCTGTCTACCTACAAATGCCCCCTCTGTCTGCCATTCAGCCTCATCTCACTGCCACAGCCCCTCCACAGCAGCTGCTTCCATGGAGCCAAGAATACCAAGGTGCTTCACCAGCCTCGTTATTTCAGATGGCAACTCTCCAAGTCAGAGCTATGGTCCATGTAGCCCAAGACAACCCTAACAGTGGGCAGAGAATCGCTCCAAAACTACCAGATTTTTCTTCTGTTTCTACTTGGAGATGCCTCGACAAGTCCATGGACTTTTGATTTTCCCCACCACGAAGGCTACACCACTGATCATCCCTAAGTGGGTTACAAAGAGCTACTCAAATTGGTCGCCATCATCATTATTAATGCCTTTCTAATTCTTTCCTGTCACAAACTTCTTCTTCCATAGGAAGGTGAGAACAGATTGGATGATGATGGACTTGGGGCCTTGCACTCTGCCTCTGCAAGCCACGGTCAAGAATGCTTGGGGAGGGGTGCTCATATTGCCAGAGCCCAAGCCAGCCGGGAACTGGAGCCATCCCTGGGGCACCGGGGAATCCTCTCTACCTCCTCCTCCTGCCGCTGCCAGAAAACTGCCTTTGAGACAACCTGATTGTTCTAGATGGTGTCGTTTTTGTTTATGTTACTGTTTATGTCCATAAGTAAACAGTCACATATACAAGCATACATAGATAGGTACATACACATATATTCTTATATACACTGTAAATGTTTTTGAAATGTATCACAAGAAACTTTATGGTAATTGCCTTTGAGTGAGGACAGGGACCACAGGCAGGGCATCGACACAGTATATCCTCAGGTAGTTTTGGAAGCTTCCTATGTTCAGACATTACCAATTTTTGACCAATTGATACAAATTTTAAACAATTAACCTTGAACCATCTGATCACGCAGTGGTTACTCAAGCTGAGTATTGTTATCTTGACTTAAAACCTGTCTCTGAACCAACAGTGAGGACCAAATGCTATCAAAATTAAGAAACCAATCATCTGAACTTAGCTGACTTCCAGGACTTCATTTTTTAAAGAGCACAGTAATTTTTGCATGAAATAATATCAGCAATATATTTTGCCTCTACAGACTTTTTATAAATTATGACACATTAATATTTGGGGAAGTAGACAAAAACATCTCAGATAAAAATGAATCATCCATTTGAAACACTTTTATATCCTTCTGTACTCATTGGCTGAATCACAAACTGTACCTCTGCTAAAAAACAAAAAAAAAAGAAGAAGAAGAAAAAAAGATACAAAAGATAATTGAGGCCGCACCAGGGCTGGGCTTCACCCTTCTGTCAGAGCAGCTCTTGTTAAAAATTTTAAAAAGGAATTTAAAATAATGAGAATAGTAAAGCTCTGAGTTTATCCATCCTTAAAACATAAAGATAGAATTCAAGTTCCCTCCTTATCACATCTTCTTATACTAACCAGGGTCCAGCCTTTCCTCACACACTATGATATCCTGCTCTTCATTCCCAGGGCACCACTAGGGTCTTGCTTAATGGGCAGTGACCAAAGGTGGATGCAACATTTCAGCTGTAATCTGGTCAGGGCAGAAGCCTCCACCTCCTTTATTCTACCCACTATACTTCTATTAATGCAACCTTGGGACAGGTCTCACTGTTGGCTCACTGCACATTAGCTGATCAGAGCATGGGCTTTTTCTCTTTAGTTTACTGCTCTGTCCCCAGCTCCTAGAACTGTGCCTACCACTTACTAGTTGGTCTAAAAATAAGCATTTGAAAACTAAAACACTTAGGCATTTTTCCTTAGGAGCCTTCATCAAATCAGATTGCCCCATCCTTTACACAGATGATTGATCCATGATTGAATACTAAGGGCTGGACTTTACAGTGACTTCTGGTAGGTCTGTCCTTTAGATGTGGCCCTTTGATCTAGCTTTTGGATCTTGTCCCTCTCATGTGGCATGTTAGTTATTTACCACAACACTGGGTCATCCCAACTCTGCGTCTTTCCCAAGTTGGGGGAGAGAGTAAAACAGGACCTTGGAAAATTTGCTGTAAGAGGCAGAGGAGAGGCAGGTATAGAAATAGCTGTCACCCGTGGTGGTGTTTGAGAAGCGCCTTGAGAGAGGTACAGGAGAAGCAAGCCAAGGACATGGATCCTGGGGAGGCTGGTGGACTGCACTGGGCCTGGAAGGATGGGTAGACTCCTCTGGCAGGGCCTGGGGTGGGGCAGCCATGTGAGAAAAGACCCAGAGCTCTGGGCTAACGCTGGTGCTAATAAAATCAATACTGATCATACTAATGCAAATGAGAAAGGGTTAACTCTTCCCTATGGGTTACATATTGAATGGAGTGCTTTTTGTATTAACCCACAAATGCCCCACCCTTCATGGAAGGGATGATCATTCTAGAAGAAACTGAGGCCCTGAGACATGAAGCTGCTTGCTTGGATCCTGCCAGCTCACAGTAGCTACATCTGACTTTGAACCCACATCTGCTGACTCTAAGAGCCACACCAAGAAAGCAAGGAGCCCGTGCAAGAAAGAGCCAGCAGGATGGTTTCTCCGGAGGGTGATGAATCTGTTTATAACCTTGGACACTGGACATGGAAGTCTGGTCTATCCTGGGGCAGCACCTTTTCAGGTGGTAGGAAGGGGTGTGTGTTAGGTTAAGCTCTTGAGCTGTAGGAAGAACGGAGGAGACACAGCCAAGGGAAATGGGTCGGAGGCTGCCTCCTCAGCCGAGATCAGAGGTCTGGGGTCAGGGCTTAGGTGGGAGAGCAGAAGACAGTTCACAGGGCCTGGAGCTG
The DNA here is from genome assembly GCF_003255815.1 of Theropithecus gelada. Lineage (NCBI taxonomy): Eukaryota > Metazoa > Chordata > Mammalia > Primates > Cercopithecidae > Theropithecus > Theropithecus gelada. The sequence continues at coordinate 132,293,607 of NC_037673.1, read as the reverse complement.
GTGAGATGAGCTGACTGAGGACAGGAAGGAGGCAAGGCGGCTCTGGCAATTCCCACCAGGAGGAGGGGTGGGGAAGGCACTGAGCCATGAGTGAGGAAGGACTGCCCAACCTATCTTGATGAGAAGGCAAACTGTGGTACAGACGGACGTAGACCAGGCCTAGGCGCCACCATGGACCAGCTGTGTGGCTGCAAGCAGATTACCAGCCCTCTCTGAACCTCTGTCAGGTAGGTCACATATCTACCTCCTCCACTGGCCATGTGAAAAGACCACCTAGGTAAAGTGCTTGACAAAGCACCCGCTTGTGGCACCTGACACATAATCACCGGCAGCTGCCTGATCTCCTGATTCCCTTCTCTGTAGTCCCACATCCCCCTAAATGTGTGAATCACCTTCCAGGAACTGACACTGACCCCGCAGGCCTGCTGTGGGCTTACTTTAAGACCTTCCTTCTGGTAACTCTGGGAGATACAATCCAGGACACCTTTATATTTGTTTAAATAAACCCCATCAGCTTGGAGTCGACTTTTCACAACATCCATAGGAGTCGCTGTCCCCCAAGAAATTGCTCCTGCAAAGAGAAAGAAACAGGTGTCAGGGGCTGGCTCCTTAGGATCTGGAGGGGCCTGGCTCCTTGCGGATTTCTACCATTTAGAGATTCATTAAACCGGGAGAAGGGACAGAGCTCAGGAGTAGAACCCGCAAAGTTTGTTTCTGATTCTCGCTTGCCACTTGCTGTGAGACTTGGCAAAAGTTTCCTCCCTTCTCTAAGCCTCGGGCTTCTCGTCTATAAAATGGGGTGGCAGTACCTATCGTTGTGAGGCTGTTTTGAGGGCCAAATGAATTAATGAACGTGAAGCACTGAGCACAGTGCCAGTCCACAGCCAGTGCTCGAGACGTGGCTGTCTTTATTAGCAGTTTTTATTGGAGAAAGAGTAACAGGCTCCACAGGTACTTGGCAGCACCTTCCCGGGGCACCAGAAGAGAGCCCAGGGTGAGGCATGAGGCTGAAGGTTTGCAGCTCGCTGAGGGCAGGATTTACTCTGAACCCAGAGAAGCTAAACAAACACATGCAGACAGGCTGCTCACCAAGGAAGGGCCAGCCTGGGGGTTGCAAAAACACAGCAGGGACAGCTTTTTGAAAAATCTCTTTTCTTTTTCAAGTATGTGGAATAGAAGCCTTGGGATCACGTGCCACCAGGTCATCCTCATGGGATATGCTCAGGTAAGGAATTCTAGGAAAACAATGCCAGGTTATTATATAAACACAGAAATTCATATATTCCTAGATGAGGAGAGAAAAACAAATTGATGTTAAAGTCCAGGGCAACTGGTTTGCATGGTTTTGTAATTGCTGTCCAGTAGCTCCCAAAGGAGACCTTAGACTGCCCTTGGCCCTTGGCCTATCCTGGCCTCTGGTCCCCTCAGCCTCCTGCCCTTGGTCCTCCAAGAGCCTCTCTAAACCTGTGCCTTCTGCCTGGACAATGGGACCACTTCCCCAGGTACTGCCCTGGTGCACTCCCTTGTCCCTCTGCCCATGGGAAAGGGCATCACAAAACGGGATTTGCCTGCCAGGCCATTCACACCTGCTCTCTGCAGAAGTGAGAGCAGATGGGGCCTTGCAGTCTTCTCTGCCAGTCGGTACTGACTGAGCTCTTACTAGTAGCTGGGCATGAGCACAGGCACCTGGAGGCCAGAAGGTAAAACTGTAGTTAGGTGGCAAAGACATCAGCTTCATTATGTGTTCGCTATGAGCTGACAGCATGGCAAATTGTGATGATGAGGAGGAGAAAGAGAGGCAGGAGGAGGAGGAGGGGGGGGGGAAGAGAAGGAGGAGGAGGGGGTAGAGAAGGAGAAGGAGAGGGAGGAGGAGGAGAGGGAGGAGGAGGAGGATTCATGATTTTCTTCTTTCTGTTAGATCTTTCCCATCACATCAAACATGCCATGATGCCAGCCTTCTTAAAAAGCATCCTCTCTTGACTTCCATAACCCTCTGGCTATGGCTCTGTTTCTCTGTTCCTCATTACAGCATAGCAGAACCCTCAGAAGAGTTGTGTATACTTGGGTGCACCAATATCCTTCATCCCATTCTTTCTCGAGCCCACTCCATCAGGTTTTTACACCCTTCTCTCCATCAAGTGGCCCTTACCAAAATCCCCAGTGGCCTCCACATTGTTAAATTCAGGAGGTGTGAGTAGCAGGTACAAAGGCCTTGTGGTCGGGGAAGGGCCAGGCATGGTCAAGTTGCAGCAGAGACGAGTGTGACTGGAGAAAGTGAGGAAGGGGAGAGGAGTAGAAGTGAGGTGGGTGGGGAACAGGGAGCTAGATCACTGAGAGCCTGGAAAACCATTGCAAGGATGTCAACTTTTACCTTAAATGAAAGAGGGATGTGGTGCAGGATTCTGAGCAGGGAGGTTAAGCAGCCAGGCCATGGTCACAAAATGATGAAGTGTGGATTTGAACTTAAATCTTTCTGGCTGCAGAGTCCCTGCTATACTGTCAGCACCAGCTGTGTGACCTGGGATTGGCTACTTAACATTTCTGGACCTGAGTTTTCTCATCTGTGAAATGGGGAGACTGATTCCTGCCTTGTAGAACTAATGGCATCCTTACATCACAAAGGTTGCATTTAATAAACTGAACCATGATAATGGATTTCCTTTCCAAAGCTTAGCAATGCCTGACACAGAGTATGTGTTCAAAATATATCCATTGCCTGAAAGTCAAATGGGTTCAAATGGGAACTGCCATTCTCATAGCTGCATAGGAAAAGGGATGAGGCTGAGGTGGGAGAGGACCAGGGACACAGTAGGTACCTAACAAATAATTATTGGGTGAGTACCTAAATGTGTCCTGCCCTCCCTCTGGGCTGAGAAGGGCATGGCAGTTCCCCAGCTGTCCCACTGCCATGGCCTGCACAGGGGTACGGCTCCAGCTGCTGCTGCTCTTACCTGCCATGCCGCCCGCCAGCCACACGGCACAGGGGCTGGGGCCTGTGCAGGCCTCAGGTGTGATCCATTCACTCAGGAACACGTAGGGGATGAAGTAGAGGCAATAGCCTGGGACATCCCTCAGCAGCATGGCACTGGCCCCCCGGTACAGCCCTGCCAGGCCCTCATTCCTCACAATGGTTGTAATGCAGTGCACGGGTCCCTGGTATGCTGGCTGCTCCACAGGAGCCACTGCCTTGGACTTCAAACCGAGGTTGGCTACAAAGACAGGGGAGAGAAGGTGGCAAGTGACCCAGGGCGTAAGAGACTGGACATTCCCTGACACTGGAGCCAGCCCAGCCCTTTGACAGTTCCCTCTCATGTAGCCCATCAACTTTTACCAAATCTGACCTTGGCAGCTCAAACCAGGATACTGAGGTCCCAACAAGAGCCCCTGCCAATATACACAGCCAGACTGGGGATAATCTCAGCCACATGATAGAACACCAGTTACTTTAGGTCAATACCACTACTTCTTTCGAAGCAGATGTGACTTCAGAATGTCTAGAATCAATTATGACAAGCCACACTAAGCTCTTTTTTGAAGCTAGAAAATCCAACATGCTGTGTGTGTGTGTGTGTGTGTGTGTGTGTGTGTGCGCGCGCACGTGCATGCGTGTGTGTGTGTGTATGTGTGTATGTGTCTGTGTACACACTTATGCACTGTGTGGCAGGGCAAAATGTATATGAGATTTGGAGCCAGACTGTCCTGGCTGCAAATCCTAGCTCTACTGCTTATTGAAAATAATTTATAAATTATACATAAAATTTAAAATCTATAATTTTATAAAAATATCTACAAAGAACTCAAACAAATTTACAAGAAAAAACAAACAATCTCATCAAAAAGTAGGCTAAGGATATGAACAGACACTTCTCAAAAGAAGACATTTATGCAGCCAACAGACACATGAAAAAATGCTCATCATCACTCGCCATCAGAGAAACGCAAATCAAAACCACAGTGAGATACCATCTCACACCAGTTAGAATGGCGATCATTAAAAAGTCAGGAAACAACAGGTGCTGGAGAGGATGTGGAGGAATAGGAACTTTTACACTGTTGGTGGGATTGTAAACTAGTTCAACCGTTGTGGAAGACAGTGTGGCGATTCCTCAAGGATCTAGAACTAGAAATACCATTTGGCCCAGCCATCCCATTACTGGGTATATACCCAAAGGATTATAAATCATGCTGCTATAAAGACACATGCACACGTATGTTTACTGCGGCACTAGTCACAATAGCAAAGACTTGGAACAAATCCAAATGTCCATCAGTGATAGACTGACTGGATTAAGAAAATGTGGCACATATACACCATGGAATACTATGCAGCCATAAAAAAGGATGAGTTCATGTCCTTTGTAGGGACACAGATGAAGCTGGAAACCATCATTCTCAGCAAACTATCGCAAGGGCAAAAAACCAAACATTGCATGTTCTCACTCACAGGTGGGAATTGAACAATGAGAACACTTGGATACAGGAAGGGGAACATCACACACCAGGGCCTGTCATGGTATGGGGAGAGGGGGGAGGGATAGCATTAGGAGATATACCTAATGTAAATGATGAGTTAATGAGTGCAGCACACCAACATGGCACATGTATACACATGTAACAAACCTGCACGTTGTGCACATGTACCCTAGAACTTAAAGTATCATAAAAAAAAGAAAATAAAAGTTAAGCACAATAAAAAAAGAAAATAATTTATAAATTATATATAAAATTTAAAATCTATAATTTAATATTTATAATTTTATAAAAATAAAATCAAAATTTTTTTTAAAATTATTTGGAAATAATTTGAAATTTACCTTGGCAAGTCAGCATTTTCAGCCCATTTCCTTACGTTAAAAGAGGGAGAGGTTGTCATGAGTGCACATAAAGTAATACATGTACAGTGTCCAGCATGGTGATTTGAACATTGTAGGGGCCTAATGAGCTATCAACTGAGACCAAAGTTGCTGACATGAATTGGTGGCAGGACCCACAGGTTGGAGAGCTGGGTATATTCTCAGTGACTTACTCCAGCCCTGGCCAGGCTATGCCCTAAACAGTTGTAGGGCAGAACTGGGGCTCTTGGCCCCCAAAGTCCTGGGACCCAGGGCTGCTATCTTCTTGTCTAACCTCAGTAGTCTATGCTGGCAGCTCAGGGGTTGTCTCCAGGTTCTTCTAGGCGTGCACATAGCCAGCAGAGACTCTGCCTCTCTCTCATTTGCTACCCATCTCCTGCTCCGATGCTTGTCTTCTCTGCTATGGATCCTTCTCTGCTATGAGGCTTTGATTCATGACCAGACAGACCTTCCAGACCCAGTGCAGATAAAGTAGGCTCTTGTTCTTAACTTTCCCTTCTCCAGGAAATAACATAATGTGACATGACCAGGAAAGAAATAGAATAAAGTTTGTGACCACAAGCCTATTTTGCCACCTGAGTTTAATTCTCTGTGCAGTGTTTCAGTTTGGTTTTACACATGCTGGTAAACAGGCAGACAGCTTTCATCATATAGGTCAATGTCCAAGTCCCCCAAACAGTCCATCTTTACCAGCAGAAATGTTAGGAGCATTCAGCTTCATGACTCCACAGTCTGGAGACTGGAGAATAAAGTGCAATCTGTACTTTAACTCATCCCAGAAGCAGGTGAGGTTGAGGGGGAGGCTTCTGTGTGCCTGGGAAGTGTGCTTGAACAAACCCATGCTGTATTTTCCATCTGCGAGTGGGGAAGGGAGTGAATCCCTGCCATAACCATTAGGTCAACTTCAGTGTGGGCAGGAGACGGAGCCAACTTCTTCCACAGTGGATCCCATAGGAGGTGAGCCGGGATGGTAGCCACCGTTGGGGGCACAAGGCCCCTCTGAGCAAGATCAGACATGATGGCCTTTGAAAGCCCACTGAGAGATCACTAGGCATGCCTTCCTCTTCCAAATCCACGGTGCTACTGCCTGGTTCATCTGAGGAAATTTTGCCATTAGACAGAATAGATGTCATTGTCCCAACGTATAAACTTTGCCTGAACTGCTTTCGTCTCCAGGTAACACTGACTTGACCCAGAAGTCAAGGTTTTCATGAAGCAACTATGGGTAAATAGTGGCTTTCAGGAGTTACTGATTGAAGGAGAGGATCTTGATAACAATCTGCTTGTTTGAAAGTACAGATGTTGGGAAAACACTCATCAAACCTCCAACTGGCCTTGTCAACAAAATTCCTGTACTCTTTTCCTTTTCTCTGCAGAGTAAGCAATAAGGAAATTCTCTCTCATTCTCCCAGGTTTGCCACATAACCAATCTAGCTTTTATTGCTTTGGAATTACCCATTTATGGCTGTTAGTGCGGTATAATTATCACGGTGACTCCCATCACCAGGATACTGACACAACTCCAAACTGACCCAAGTTTATACTGTGAAGCTCTTGGAATTCTTTCTAGCGCCTTCATTCCCAATTTTTTTTGAAAAAACTTTTTATTTGGAAATAATTCCAAATTTGCAAAAGAAGAATAAAAAGCAAAACAGTATAAAGAATGCCCATACATACCATTTACCCAGATTTATCCATTGCCAACCTTTTTGCTCATTTGCTTATTTTTTGTGAGTTCTCTCTCCCACTCTCTTCACTTCCCTCCCTTCTCACTCGTGTGCATTCAATTCAACTGAATCAATGTAATTGTCCCAGTGTCTAAACTTTGCCTGAGCCCCATTCATTTCCAGGTAACAGTGACCTGACCAGGAGTCAAGGTTTTCATGAATCAGCTATGGGTATGATGTGGCTTTCAGGAATCATTGATTGAAAGAGGGGATTCTGATAACAACGTGTTTGCGTGGAGGTACAGATGTTGGAAAAACACCTATCAAACCTTGAACTGACTTTGGCAACAAGACCCAAACCTATCCTTTTTCTTCTTTTCTTCCCAAGGTAAGCAATAGGGAGTGTGTGTGTGTGTGTGTGTGTGTGTGTGTGTATGTGTGTACATATAGATATATTTTTACACATTCATACATAACTATTTTCTAAACTATTTCTGGGTGAGTTACATACTTGATGGGTCTTTATCCCTAAATATGTTGAAACATATTTCCTAAGAATGGAGATATTGTCTTACATAACTATAGCACAATTATCAGTTTCATATAGCTACATTGACAGTACTTTAATCTACCATCTATAATCAAATTGTCATTTAATCTTCATGGTGCTCTTTATAGCATTTTCCCCTCCAGGACAGGATGCAGTGCTTCAATCTGGAACATTTCCATAGCCTTTCTTTGTTTCTTGTGACACTGACATTTTTTAAGAGTACATGACCCCTCTGCTTGTTAATAGAGCTTTCCTGATTTGGAGTTTGTCTGACATTTCCTTACTACATTGTGGCCATGCATTCTTGGCTGGACCTCCTCCCTATTCTTAAGTCTCATTCTCAAAAGCCCCTGTTCTCCTCCTCTGGCCTCTTATTCTTGTTTTTATCAGTTTGGTTTTTTTTTTTTTTTTTGAGGTATACTTTTTATTCAATAAAAGGTAAAGCTCTTAAGTGCACGATTGATAAGTTTTTACAATTGCATTCACCTATGTCATCACACTCTACAGTGGAAGTGACTTCTTATATTTGAAATAAACTGTTTTGTTTACAGTCCAGTTAGGGAGAGCAGTGATTCCACAGGCTACCTATCCTCCCCTGATTTTCAAGATAAAAGAACTCTGTGATATCATGAGGTGTCATTCATTGAGAAGCAACCTTGCTCTGGGGCACTGGTTATAACTTACAAGTCTATCAGCACTGGCACTACCAATAGTGGTATGCATGATTCATATTGGGTCCACAGAGCAGAATGTCATCAAAGGTAGTTATTATAATTCTATGCATAGATATACCTGAGATAAAAATGCATCACACCACCACCATTTGTGAGGCCCAAAGTCAGACAAACCTAACATGATGATGCACTTATCACTTATACTGATTTTCAATTCAACGGCAAGAGTAGGAGCCATAGAAAAGTATGACCAGTGTAAGATAGCCCTGCTGCTAAACAGGGAATAAACAGAAGAGCCTTCTTCTGGAAAACAGCAGAAATCTCCACCAGTGGCCCATGTGGTGCTAAGTGCTGTCTGGCTTGTGGGGGTGGCAGAGTCAGGGGGATGCCAGGACACTTGGCAGACAGCCTCAGGAAAACACTGAATCAGAGTTCTTGGTACTCTGATACCATGGGACCAATTTTAGTTTGTGAAAACCCAATTTTGATGACTCTTAAAAGCTGATTTGGAAAGTTACTGGAAAGCCAATCTTGGAAATATGCACAACTGAGATCTGTGAACTTGCATGTCCTTTGTCCAAGGAATCTGAGGAAGACTACGAGGTGCCGGATCAGGACACAGCTTATAGGGAACTGCCAACTCCCAGTCCATTGTTCCTAAACCTTCAGGGCGTACACGTATATGTGAAAGGATTGGCATTAGGTATATTTCCTTCTCAAGTGAAGTGTACTTAATTTCTCTAATTAGAATTTTTTATTCTGTAATGAGGATAAAAACATTAATCAAATTTTGATCTTTTTAAAATCATGAGTGCTTTGCATTTGAGACCAACCTTTGCTGCCTCTCTAGATCAAGGGATACTACGTTTTATTAGGATAGATATGGATTATGTACCTCAAAAACTGCTGCCTCTCTAGATCAAGGGCATACTACCTTTTATTAGGATAGATATGGATTATGTACCTCAAAAACTCAGGATGCCTGTGATTTCCTTCATTTTCCCAACTTCAATTAGGGCCATCTCAGGCCCCCTGCACCTATGTAACCAAGACTAGCAAGATGTTCAAAGTCAATGAAAATAGCAACCCGCTGCCCTAGGACGTGGAGGAGGGCCCAGGCCTCCTGCCTTGTCCAACTCAGACCCAGCCAGCACACCTAAACCTACAGGCCATGGCTATCTGGCTCTGCAGGTCTCTGTGAAGTGCTAGTGCCTCACTGCTGGCCTCCTGTTTAGCCTGGGAGGTCCCTTAGAAGATAGATGCTTCTACAGGGAGTTTTATTTTGGGGGGTGCGGGTTGTAGGTCCAGGTTTCGCCAATCCTAACAGGTACCAACGCAACCATCTCTTAGGGCACATCCAACTTCAGAAGGGCTGAGCTGGGCTGGACACAGACTGGGGACACCAGATCTACCACTGTTGCCCCTCTTCCAGAACCCAGGGACCCAGCCACAGAAAGCCACTGTGCCTTCCTCAGACACAAACACAAAGATGTTCCATTTATTTTCCTTTCTCAGTCAATGCGATTCAATGTCTTCAATGGGCCATGACCTTGGAAACAGTAAGGCCAGCAGAAACACAATGGCTGACCACTGAGGGGAGCAGGGCCGGCCCTCAGGAGCACAAAGGCCTGGCCACTCTCTGGAAGAGAAAGTGCTCCCTGCCTCCTCTGCTGTGTGGGTATGTGGGTGGTGGGACGGGAACACAATGCAATTTCTCAACAGGCCACTTTCTACAGAAAATCCTTGACAAATCAGCCATCCACAAATGAGGACCTGTGGGTCACTAGTCAGGGATGTGCGGGTTTTCACAAGGGTTCTATGTCCAGTAAGGCTCAGCCAGTGGGAGTCATTTCAAGGCACCCCAGAATCCGTGAGCATTATGCATTGACAGAATTCCTACAATGTCTCACACATACATATGTGCCCATTTTTCTCATATGTGTAGGAGCTATCACAGGTAACACAATAACATTTTACTTAAACATACTAGTCATCCATAGCAGCTTCTTGACATATTTGTTTTCTTAGTCCACTAACACTTAAAAGTACAGCTGCTGTTTGATGGGTTGGACCACATTTTCCATATTAACAAGGCGCTCTTAGAAAAAGGGGCCCGCAGCCCATGTCGGAGGCTGTGCCCCCTAGTATGGCTTGCCTCTGTTGCTACTGTTTTCTGAGCATGTTATTTTGCCCTTAGTGTGGCGGTGAGTTTCCTGTTGACAGGAATCATACACTGTGGCCCGAGTCCCATAAATATCTCAGCATCTACTCCATGGACAATGGAGCACCTGACTTAGGCAGGTCTCAGCACTCCCAAGACTCACACCCTTGGCATTCATCAAAAGGCTGGCCCTGACTGATCCTTGGGTCAGAGGCTTTAGATATTAAAGGAAATTCCAAAATCAGGGTCCCACCTACAGCACTGCTTAGATGTGATGGAAGCATCCAGTAACGTGGCTGTACATCCTCCAGCAGACAGGCTGGCTGTAACATCCTCAGTTTGGGTTTGAGCTTGAGCAGGCTGGTGGACCCCTCAGATCACTTCCCAGGATATTACCAGCTGGGAAGCTCCTACCTAGTTCCTGTTGCTAAGAGTCCAGCAGTTTCCTCATGACCTGAGAGGCCCAAGATAGGCAGATGCTTTCATAGAAAGAGCCCTGGATTTGCATTCCTGTTCAGTTGCTATTTAATGTACAACCCCATGCAGGAGATTCAATCTCACTGGGTCTCAGTTTCCTCATCATCTGTGAAAGGGGGAGAATAAGTGGCCTGTCCAACTTATTTGGCTTTTATGAACGTGAAAAGGGAATGTTGACAAATGCACTTTACTGAAATGCATGCCATGCAAATGTCCCTTACTTAAGGCAAATAGTTCTTATTCCTATTTTTATCACCCTGTCCTTATATGACTCTGGATTCTGGAAGTGCTGGACCTGCCAACTTCAGGCAGCTGTGGCCTGCAGCCAAGTCTACTGAGGGAGATCACTGTTGCCCACATGGGGCCAAGAATGACCAATACTGGTGTTAAGTCCAGAAACCAGGACAATACTTGCTGTTGTCAATTGCTTTAAACAAACATGTGTCACCAATGTACGTAATTTGTACAATGGTGTATTATGCACTACCGTTAATGTCTGGTAACCATGTGGGACAACTGTTTGAAAAGGACAAACTGTTCAAAGGGTTCTAACTAGTCAAACCGTTCAGAACAAGGACTTCTTTGGAACTGCATGGCTATATGCTTGGCCTCTCCACAGACCTCCTCCCTTCACTCCTGGGCTGCCATTGCTCCAGCTCTCACTTGCTGTTGGCAACGCACAGCCTACTTAAGAAGGCCCAGGCTATACAGGCCTGGGTTGTCTTCAGGTTTTTGGGTTCTTTTCATGCTCCAAGGGTTCCTGCCTTTCTGCATAAGCTTTCATCTTCAAGGGTTGTGTGTCCCTTCAGGGATTTTAACATCAACAACCCCTACCCTGTACTGGGAAAGTCTTGGAAAATCTGCTGTTCCTTCCCAAGGTCAACCTGCCTGGAGAAGAATATTTTCCTTGGTTGCCACACATCTTCAAAGGAGCAATAAAACCATGTTGCTAAAGAGACAAATGGATGCACTCAGGGCCTCAGAGCCACAGCTGATGACCTCCTAGGCAGGCATCTCTGAGGACTCAGGGAAACTGCAGAAATGTTTTTGCCTTATTTTGTCACCATGCAGATTCTTGTGCTCAGATGGCTTTTTGGTCTCACCTGCTGAGACCCACCTCTCAGCTGGCCCTCTCTGCTGTTACCATCCAGCCCAGCTTGTCTGCTCTTAGCATGTCCAGAAATTAGGACCTTCTTCACCTCAAATCCTGGCCACGCTCTGATTCCTTTCTATCCAGATCATCTTCAGTATGATGGAGCCAGGTCTTCTGACATCAATTCCCTCAACTTCCTCCCACTTGCCCTCAAGAATCTCTCTGCATTTTTACTTTCTTTCTTCTTCTCTCCCAACTTGGAAATGAATGCCTTTTCCTTCTCCATTGCCTTCTGTCTTTGTCCCCATCATTACCCCAACTTTAGCACATTTCCCCTCCATATGCTCCTTCCTCCTACTTCAGTAACACCAATTTCTCAGGACTCAGTTTCTAGGGGTCAAAGAGTTGCATGGCCTGGGGTAATTCCCCATCTCCCCAAGGGACAGCTATGTGAGCATGGACAAATTATGTAATTCAGCCTCGGTTTTCTCATCTGTAAAATAAAGATGATAAGTGGGCCTATTTTATAGGGTTGCTGTGATGATAATGGAATGGGCATTAATGTCGTATAGCTCAATACATGGTACGAGCTCGATAATTTTAACTGCAGTTATTAGTGTTACTGTAACTCTCTGCTCCTTCCCAAATTCCTTCAGTAAGTCTTCTTTTTGCTGCCATCCTCTGCCTTATTTGCAGCTCACTTGGTGTTTGCATCTAATGTCACAACCTCAACTGTCACTTCTATGTCTATTGCACTTGTGCCTCTACCCGCAGCCCTGATGCTTCCAGGTGTAGTCTCACAGGCACCTCACACTACACAGACCAGACCAAACTCATCCTCGTCTCACTCAAGCCTGCCCCTCCAGCAGCAGCCACAGTAAGCATTGATTGATTACCTGTTCCATGCCAAGAACTGTCTTACATGTTTCATTTGCTACTTAATTCCCTGTGTCAGGGGTTCCACTTGTCTCATTGTCATCCAACTTCGGGATCTTCAGGCATTGTTGACACTTACCTCTCTCCTGCTTATGCCTAATGCTCGGCCTACTGCTTCTATATCATCAGGGCCTCTGGATCTGCCACCCATCTCTGTTTCTAAGCCCAGGGCCCCGGGTCTGTGGCTGCAGCCTTCAAATCAATCTACCCACTTCTACAATTTCCACTACTCTTCCACCCCTTCCAGAGGCCAGTTTCCTCTTCTCCAGCACAACTCTGATTGCATCATTCTGGTGTCCAAAGTGCTTTACTGCCTGCTGAATATAATCTAAGCCCATCCTCGGTGAAGAAATCCAAGTTCTTCCCAACTCACTCGGCATCTTTCAACACCCCCACTATCTGTGCATCGCTTGTCTGTGCTAACCAAAGGCTCCCTTGTCCCACCATGTGCCTACATTTTCCTGCCACAGAATCTTCCCCTATGTTGTTCCCACAGTGTTAAAACACTTCTCCATCCCATGTCTCCATCTCTAAATGCTACGTAGAACTAAAAGACCTGATCAATGGCCACTTCCTTTCTGGAGGCTTCCTGATACACCAAGCCAGAGTTAGGGGTTCCAAAGCCTTTCATGAGGCCTTTCTCATTGAAGCACACATCTGGCTCCCCACCAGACTGTGGGCACCCTGAAGGCCGGGGCTTCCAATGCTTCTTTACCCGCTGTGCCTGCCTCAGAGCAGGGGCTCAGGAAATGCTTGTGAATGAACAATTCACAGTGAATTCAAACAGGTGTAAAACTCAGCCTCTTGCCTCCAGTTGTGCCTGGTGCAATGACTAGGATAGTCAGCACAGAGTTAATGTTCGGTCCTTCCCTGATCCTCCCAACTCCGACCTCTGTTTTGTAGAGGGCTTTGTGATCTGCACATTAATTAGGCTTTTAATAGAAACACAGATCTAAACACTCCCAGATGGAGGAGGAGTGAGTGTCATTAACCATGAACTTCTAGGAAGGACATAGCTCAGGCAGCAGAGGGACTACTGGTCTGCAGGGCCACAGCCCTGACTTCTAGCTCAGGCTCAACAGGCCACCTAGTTAGGCTCATGCCCATGCAAAGGGCAGTGATTTTAAAAGGAAGGGTTTTTTCACAGGTGCCTTACTGTCACAGGCACATCCAACTGAACACAGGCCAGTGTCTCCCTGCTTGCCAAGTGGCAGAGGCCCCAGGAGAATACCTCTGTTAATTTGGAAGCATTTACACAGGGCATAATTACTGGTTATTGTGCAATGGCAGTCAGCGTCAAATGGAAATTCTGTTTAAATGTAAGCAGCCACTTATATGATTTGGTAAAGCTCTTCTGGATAACAATTTCATAATAGGTACCAAGAATGTTAAAAATGGCCACACCCCTTAACCCACTCATGAGTCAAAGAGCCCACACATTTAGGGAAAAAACCCTAAATAAAGAGAACTCTTTATGAATATATTCGCTGATCACATCACTATTTTTAAAAGAGGAAAAACTGCAAACAACCTAAATATTCACCAGTAGGAAGATTGTTAAATAATACATTTACTAACAGCTAACATTTATTTCACATTTTCTATGTGCCAGACATTGTACTAAGGCCTTCATGTATAATACATTTCATTGCATCCCAGCTATAAAGTAGCTATTATTGTCATGCCTGCTTTGCAGATGAGTTAACTGAGGCTAGGTGACATTAGGTGAGTTGTCCAACCTTTTTTGGGTTCAGTGGAAGTAGAATTAGAAGCAGGTAGTCTAATTCTGGAAGCTTAATTCTTGCCATACTACACAGACCCTTTCAGTGTGTGTGTGCATGTGTGTGTATTTGATGGACTAGTGCACATCCATTTTAAATATTGCCCATCTACTTAAAAAATTTTATATGCTATTTTAATAACATGGTTAATGTTTCTGTTATAATGCTGAGTTAAAAACAGGACATGAAATTGTCCATATAGCATGATCACAGCTTCTTAAAATCTTTAATCTATGTATACAGAATGGAAAAATAAATACATTAATGTGTTACCAGTGGTTGTAATTGCATGAATGGGTACTTTCTACCTCTACTTTCAATGTTCTGTAGCTTGTAGATTTTCAACGATGGATCACCACTAACAGACAATCAGGAGGGGCTGCCTGAATATATACTGGCTGTATATTTGCCAGTCCCCCAACCACCTGAGCTGGGCTCTCACCTCAATGTGGCCTCCAGTCCACCTGTCACATGTCCCAAAGCGAAGAAGCCAGAGGCCTCTTGGCACCTGGCTTCCATATGTGAGTGCTGTCTCTCATATCACATAGGATCACCCTGGAAGTGGACTGGCAATCCTGAGGCAGAACCACAAAACCTGATCAGTCTCACAAGCCCTGCCCAAGGCTGCCTAGCAATGCCCACATGAGCAGAGTCAACACATGGATTGGGCCTGACCCAGGGCACAGACCACAGGACTGCAGCCATCCCCAGCCTCATTCTATGCAATTCACACAACCTTGGGTTATATAGTGCTCTGTTTGTTTTTCATTGAATTACATGATCATTCCAACCAAAATATCTCACATAAAAATCTACCTTTTTGCCTTCTCTTAAAAATCGGAGGATCCAAGCACATCAGGCCACAGGGCAACATTCAATTAAAGTGGGGTTGTGGCCACTCCCTTGGACAGGATGTGGGCCCAGCTTGCCACAGTCCCCACTACTCCCAGCTGTCTCTCAGACACTGAAGCTGTCACATTAGGCTTGAACTATGCTTTTCTAATAGCAGAATGTGGCAGAAGGTAAAATATGTTCTGTGTCCAGGTTTCAATCAAAATAGGAAAAATGAAACATAGGTTAGGAGAGCTGTGTTCTCAAGAAAAATGGGAGAGGATTCACTTCCCCAGATACCTCTTCTCACTTATGAAACTACCTTTGCAAAAATTAGATCAGTGAGAAAATTACGGCAGTGGGGGCAACCTAATCTAGCCAACCCCCCTTTTGACTTTATCCTTCAAGCTGCCTTGATTATTTCTTGGCTTAGGCTGAGCTAACTTTGCCAGACATTCAGTTTATACTTTAAATGATAATCGCCCTTCCCTAAAAGTAATGAGAGGTCAACAGGCTAGAGGGAGGAGAGGAGCCTGAATTCTGCTAAGGTATAGACATAAAGGATTGCCAGCCATCACTTTGGAGGTCACAGATATGCAACTTCCCCAATTACTCCTGCCAATAACATCACTGCAGGAGCAATCAGCATTGTGAAACCCAACGTTAGCCCTTTGAGATGTCTTTTCAGGCTTTTTGCATGTCTGACACCAGTGGCACCAACTCACCAGCCCTGCTCCTAGACCCACCAACCCTGCTCCTGTGGCCCCACCCAGAAGCAACAACACGCATAGGAGGACCATTTCCCGCACCTCTATGATTGCATGCCAATCAATCAGCAGCAAGCACCCATTGCCTAGCCATCTCCATCCCTTCCCACAAACTGCCTTTGAAAAAGCCCTAACCTATAAGCCTCCTATGAGATTGATTTGAGGAATAACTCTGTCTCCCATGTGGTGTGGCTGGCCTTGTGTCAAATAAACTCTGTATTTACTGCAATGCCGAGGGAGGTGATATGATTTGGTTGTGTCTCTACCCAAATCTCACCTTGAATTGTAGTTCCCATAATTCCCATGTGTCATGGGAGGGACCTGGTAGGAAGTAATTGAATCATGGTGGTGGGGTCTTTCCCATGCTGTTCTCATGATAGTGGATAAGTCTCAAGAGATCTGATGGTTTTATAAAGAGGAGTTCCCTGGCACACACTCTCTTGGGTGCTGCCACATAAGACGTGACTTTGCTCCTCCTTCACCTTCCGCCATGTTTGTGAGGCCTCCCCAGCCATGTGGAACTGTGAGTCAATTAAACCTCTTTTATTTATGAATTGCCCAGTCTCAGGCATGTCTTTATTAGCAGCAAGAGAATATAGGAGGTTACATGTATGTTAGCTCCCTGTCCTGATGAGTCTCTGACTTTTCTATCTCTAGCCTAGAGGGTTCTGAGGAGCAACTGAAAGAAAACCACATTTCTTCTCATTTTCTGGAGGGATTCCTGGCAGAAAAAACTGCCTGGCGACTCTTTGTCAGCCTCCCCTCCCTTCCCCAGTAGTTGATCCTGTCCAGCACCTGCTGTCACCAAAGTCTTTCCTCCAAGCAACTGAGGGCAAGGGAGATCAGAGAGGGCAGCCCAATGCCACAGAATTCACACCCATCCCTTGGAACCCACAAGCTGTGCCCATTACTTGGACAATGTCATTTTGGAGACATGCTCCCAGCCTACTTCTCCCTAAAGTTTGAAGCTATTTGTGTGCATGACAATTTTTTGCAAAGGCCCAGGTGGCCCAATGTTATCAACATTGTCATAACCTCAGCTTCTACAAATTCTGGGGCAGAAGCAGAGATGGCAACAGTGGCTCTGAATCAGACCTCCTCCACCTCCCACTAAGGGAGGGACCTCAGGGTATGAAACCACTCTGTGCCTCAGTCTCCCCATAGTAAATCTTCAGGAATTGGGTTGTTGTAAATAGTAAACACATGCCAAGCTCCTAGCATAGTGCTTGGCATACAATTAAGGTTCAGTAGACATGGGCTACTTAGCTACTACTGCCAAGACCATTCTTATTCAGCCCAGATCACAGAAACTTGTAGGGACACGGCAGAGGTGGGTCCTCCAATCTCGGCTTTTACTCTCCCTCCACTCACTCGGTGAACCATCTTTGTCTTTGTCTTTGCTTTTTGTGCTAAGCCCATGAGCCCTGGCTCTAAGGACTCAAAGCTTTGCAGGGTTGAGAAATATTTGCCCACAGAAACCTCCCATGCCTTTTACTAAGAGCCTTCTCCATGCTCCCAAAAGGCAGGTCTCCTGGCACACAGGGAAGAACAGAACAAACCCATGTTCATTTTCTGTTGCTGCCTCGGGGGTTTATTTAAGAGAACTGGTTTCCTTCTGGCACCGCAGATGAATAAACAACCTGAGGCCACAGGCCATGGGCAGATTGCCATACAGGAGGCTCAGGGAATCTTACCTATCCTGAGACATGTCAGCACCTCCTATGGTGGAGGGACAGGGTCCCTGTGTTCTCACTACTCAGAGGCTTACCCAAAAGACAGGGCCCTTTAAGGATCTCGACTTCCCGGATCGGAGATCTGGAGGGCCCCAGGGAGGCCATGTCCCAGGCTTCCACGCCTAGACAAGGTAGGCCCAAGTGGCCCTTAGCACTACCTGGGCAGGTGCACAGCCCTACCTCCAGGCTCTCCTCCTAGCCCTTCTCCCACCCTGCTCCCAAGCCCTCCTTGACCCCAGCCTGAGAGCCCATTCTATTTCCCTACCATCGCGGTTTGTAGGGACCCAGTTCCTCTCTGGTTCTCAGCTGGATGCGGCACTGTAACAGAGACAGGACGCAGTCTTTTGTTTACCACTGCATTCTCAGCACATAGCCCTGCATCTGGCACCCAGTAGGTGCATAACTATTGTCTTGCAGATAAGTGAACAGAGATGGCAATCATATCTGCCTCATGCCGTCATGGTGGGTATTAAAGAAGATGATGGGTGGACAGTACCTTACGTGGTGTCTGGCACACAGTGAGCATGTCACATTGGCAGCTGCTAATGGTGGCTGCTCAGCTCCCGAACACTGGCCAGGAGCTGTGCACCCTGTTTGGAGGCCATGCTTGGGTTCAGCCACTCCCTTGACTGCCTCCCATTCTTCCTCTAGTCTCCCAATGCTTCTAGCCTGGCCTCAGGATCCCCTATCACTCAGGGCCTGGTATGACACCATTCTAGCACACTGTACAGGGAAAGCTGGGGTGGAGGTGGGCAGGACAGAGGATAGAACAAGATGTTGTCAAGAAACCTTCAAATGTCCCAGACTTTCTTAAGGAAAGTATTTCTTGGGAAACACCTCTCTTGGTGTCCAAGCTGTCTGAGGGCCCACAACAGATACTTGCAAACAGTTACTCGCAAACCTACCCCCATTTCCTCCCCTGCCGGGGACAAGGTGCCAGGTGGTAAAGGAGGCAGAGCTGCTACCAGCAGTCAAAGAGCCTCATTGCTGAGCATTTTCCAATACCTGAACCCCAAACAGTTTTAAGACGTATGGAGATTTCCTTTCCCCTAAGGTAAGCTTTTCTGAGGCAGTCAGGATAGAGCAAACAGCCAGCATGGGGCCTGGATGCCTGGGTTCTCAGCCTGCTCATGACAGCCTTCGTTCCTCTACATCTTTGCTTATGCCTCTGGGATGGGACAGAAGAGCAAAGGTCAAACATTCCTCAGAAGCGCCACCCTTGGGTCAAATTGAATTGTTCCAAAACATGACTCAATATGCTGAAGATGAAGGTGAAGATCTGCCGGTCCTGTGTCTCCCTGATGGCCCCATTTGTTTTCCTGCATCTCCCCATGTGCTGCAGTGGCCATGGGCCTTGGGGCATGTGAGACACAGCCTTGGGGCAGCCAGGCCTCAGGCCCTCCATGCGCCCCAGCAAGGAGCAGCAGCACCATGCTTAGAGAATGTGCAGACCCTGTCCTGGGCAGCTCCGGGGCTGGGGCAGGGGATGCTAGGCTGGGATGCTCCTGAGTGAGCTGCTGGGGCTCTGGCTGTGATACATGCTGAAACCCAGCCTCCCTGGGCAGAGAGGTCACACAGGGACTACTTAGAAGGTTGCCAGGGAAAGGAGTCTTCTCCACAAGGGCCAAGATCAAGCTGGAGACTGTCAGCCCCATCAGATGTCTGAGGTGACAGGAAAGGACTCTGGGTCCAGTTCTTCCATTACACAGAAAAGGACTATGGGCCCAGCCTTTCCATTACACAGAAAAGGAGCATGAGGCTCAGGAAGGGCAGTATCTAACCTGAGGAGACAGGGGACTGAGTGGTAGAGCTGAGAATCAAAGTACCTCAAGGTACTGAAATACGTCTCCTGCCACTGTAAGCCTATCCTTCCTCCAGAGCCGGCACCCTCTCTGCTCCGCACAGCAAGCACCTTCCTGTTCTTTCTACCCTCCTTTGGGAAAGCCACTGCCAGGAAAGATGCAGAAAACTCTTTCCCAGTGAGGAGGAACGAGAGATAAGGTTTGTGGTGCAGAAATGGCTACATCGCACAACAAGAAGTGAAACTCTAACAGGAAAGGCAAGGGCTGAAGGACAGGCAAGGGCAGGTAAGAGCAGGAGACGGGTGGTCAGGAGCAAGGCCTTGTCTGCTGCACTTCCTGGCATGTGGGCCAGGTGAGGTCGGGACTCTGGGCTTTTGGATGAGACATACACGCGTAGGAGTCCCAACTCAGCTGGGGCTAGCTTCGTGGGGATGAGACCAGTGTGTTCATCCAAGCACCATTCTTGGCTTAATGCTTTGCTGTTGCCGTTGTAAAATATGGCATAATTTTTGAACAACGGGCCTTAGCATTTTGCACTGGGTATTGCAATATTTGCCTGCAGCAACCTCCCACGCCTCACTCTCACTGGTGGCTCTCACTCACCAGTGGCTAATCGTGTGTTCTTGAGTAACTGTTTTAACCCCTAGGAGCCTCTTTTCTCATCCGTAAAATGGAGATAGCAGCATCTGCCTCACAGAATTGTTACAAGATGAATTAGGAGAACATATGCAAAGGTCCTAGCGAGTACCTGGCACATACCAAATACTTGATGACAGTTACTGCTTCAGATTAAATAGTATTAAAACCACACCTTGTTTTATTGTACTTCACTTCATTTCACTTCACAGATATTTCATTTTTTACAAATTGAAGGTTTGTGGCCAGCTTGAGTCCAGCAAGGCTATTGGCACCATTTCTCTAACAGCATGTACTCACTTGATATCTCCGTGTCACATTTTCATAATTCTCACAATATTTTCAACCTTGTTGTAATCATTATATCTGTTATGATGATCTGTGATCTTTGATGTCACTAACGTCCTTGTTTTGGGGCAAAACAAGCTGCATCCATATAAGAGAGTCAGCTTAATCACGGCTATTCTGACTGCTCCACTGACAAGCCAGCCATTCCCTATCTCGCTCCCTCTCCTCAGGCCTCCCTGTTCGCTGAGACACAACAATATTGAAATTAGGCCAATTTGTAATCCTACAATGGCCTCTAAGTGTTCAAGTGAAAGGAAGACTCATAGTGTCTCACGTTAAATCAAAAGCTAGAGCTGATTAAACTTAGTGAGGAAGGCATGTTGAAAGCTGAGACAGGTCAAAAGAGCTAAGCCTCTTTTGCCCAAGAGTTAACCAGGTTGTGAATGCAAAGGAAAAATGCTGGAAGAAAATTAAAAGCACTACTCCAATGAACACACAAATAATAAGACAGTGAAGTATCCTTATTGCTGGTATGAAGAAAGTTTGAGTAGTCTGGATAGAACATCAAATCAGTCACAACTTTCCCTTAAGCCAAAGCCTAATCCAGATCAAGGGCCTAACTCTCCTCAATTCTCTGAAGGTGGAGAGAGGTGAGGAAGCTGCAGAAGAAAAGTTTGAAGCTGGCAGTGGTTGGTTCATGAGGTTTAAGGAGAGAAGCCATCTCCATAACATAAAAGTGCAAGGTAAAGCAACAAGTACTGATGTAGAGGCTGCAGCAACTTATCCAGAAGATCTAGCTAAGAGAATTGATGAACGTGACTATACTCAGCAACACATTTTCAATGTAGACAAAACACCCTTCTATTGGAAAAAGATGACTTCAGGACTTTCAGAGCTAGAAAGGAGACGTCAATGCCTAGCTTCAAAGTTTCAAAGGACAGGCTGACTCTCTTGTTAGGGACTAATGCAACTAGTGACTTTAAGTTGAACCCAGTGCTCACTTACCATTCTGAAAATCCTAGGGCCTTTAAGAATGATAATCAATCTGCTCTCCATGTTCTAGAAAAGGAACAAGGCCTGGATGACAGCACATCTGTTTACAGCATGGTTTCCTGAGTATTTTAGGCCTGCTGTTGAGACCTACTACTCAGAAAAGAATATTCCTTTCAAAATATTACTGCTCATTGACAATGCATCTGATAACCTAAGAGTTCTGGTGGAGACGTATAAGGAGATGAATGTTGTTTCCAGGCCTGCTAACACAGCATCCATTCTGCAGTCCGTGAATCAAAGAGTGATTTTGACTTCCAAGCCTTACTACTTAAGAAATATATTTCTTAAGGCTATAGCTGCCATAGATAGTGATTTTTCTGATGTATTTGAACCAAGTAAATTGAAAAACCTTCTGGAAAAAATTCACCATTCTAGATGCTCTTAAGAGCATTTGGGGTTCATGGGAGGAGGTCAAGATAGCAATGTTAACAGGAGTTTGGAAGAAGTTGACCCCAACCCTCACAGATAATTTTGAGAGCTTCAAGGCTTCTGTAGAGGAAGGAACTGCAGATGTGGTGGAAAAAGCAAGAGAACTAGAATGAGAAGTAGAGGCTGAAGATGGGGCTGAATGGTGCAATCTCATGATAGTATTTAACAGATGAAGAGTTACTTCTTATGGATGAGAAAGAAAGTTTTTCTTGAGATGAAGTCTACTAGTGGTGAAGATTCTGTGAATGTGAATGTTGTTGAAATGACAACAAAGGATTTAGAATATTCCATAAACTTAGCTGATAAAGCAGCAGCAGGGTTTGAGAGGATTGACTCCAATTTTGAAAGAAGTTCTACTGTGGGCAAAATGCCATCAAACAGCATCTCATGCTATAGATATAACTTTTGTGAAAGGAAGTCAATGGATGTGGCAAACTTCATTGTTGTCTTATGTTAAGAAATTGCCACAGCCCACCCCAACCTTCAGCAACAACAACCCTGACCAGTCAGCAGCCATCAACTTCGAGGCAAGACCCTCCACCGACAGAAAGATTACAACTCACTGAAGATTCAGATAATGTCAATAATTTTTAGTACTAAAGTATTTTTAAATTAAGGTGTGTATATATATATATAAATAAATAGATATATATATTTAAAACATAATGCCATTGCACACTTAGACTACAGTAAAGTTATGTACATCACTACTTCATCTCACACCACACCTCAGATATTACGTGTTACATGAAGTACACTAAATGAACTGGGGAACCAAAACGTTCATGTGACTTTTACTGTGATATTTGCTTTACTGCAGTGGTCTGGAACCGAACCCCTGTCTCTGAGGTATGCCTGTAATTACGGACTACCAGGTGACAAGGTAGATGCCTTGCTCAATAAAAGGATTTTAACAACCACGTCCCAGATCCCACAAACCAACAAAGGGCCACAGGTCCCAGACACCAGCCTGTGCTCCCCTGGCCTCTTACCGTCCCGAAACGGTTGTGTCTGCATCTGCAACCGGATCTTGATGAGGTCCACGGGCCCTCCCAGCCCGACAGAGACCACACCGGCCACCATGCTGGCCAGGAGC
The DNA here is from genome assembly GCF_003255815.1 of Theropithecus gelada. Classification (NCBI taxonomy): domain Eukaryota; kingdom Metazoa; phylum Chordata; class Mammalia; order Primates; family Cercopithecidae; genus Theropithecus; species Theropithecus gelada. The sequence continues at coordinate 132,270,780 of NC_037673.1, read as the reverse complement.
AGGTCCGACAGCGTGCGTGGAGGACTGGCCTCGGGCTCCCCGCAGCGGTGCTGGCTGAGGAACCGCTGCGTGTTACTGAAGACCCCAAACACCACGGAGTTGTAGACGGCAATGCTGGCAAGGGGGAAGGACATGCCCTTGAAGAAGCCAAACACCTGCAGTGAAACCCAGAAGGAAGAGGCGTGAGGACCCGGGGCTGCCGTCGCAGGGCCTGCAGGATGGCAGGGAACACCACTGGACACATCTGCCCAGGTGTCAACGAAGAGAGGGGAAGAGGGTGCTGATGCGACAGGAGGCAGAGGGCTGGGGGCCGCTCAGGGGGCAGGCATCCTTGCTCTGATGACAGTCCGGCTTCTGCAAGCCGCTTTGTTTCCTATGGGTGGTGTCCTGGCCTGGAACCCACATGTGCCGGGAGGGGCAGTGATCTTGGGCTGGAAAAAAGTCAGGCTGTGGCCACGGGGGAACCTGAGGAGACCTTAGGAGCAGTGGGCTGGCCAAGCACCACACGCCCCCACCTCATACACCACAGTAAAAACATTCTCCAGGCACTGGCCAGGGGCCAGGCCCTGGGGAGCAACCGTAAGAAAGAAACGGCCTCTGCCCTCACTGAGCTCATAGTCTGGGGAAAGTGAGGTGCGGAACAAATTGACAGGCAGTTACAACATAGGCAGCCTACTAAGCCTGTAGTATAAGACAGGGGTTCCCTAGATCCCTGAGGGGTGCCTGGGCCAGCCTGTAGATGAGTGCCCACCAGCATGGGTGTCTCCTGACAGAAGTAGCTGAAGAGGTTACACAAGGACACAGGATGCGCACACACAGGCTGCAGGAGGCTGAGGAGGCGGTGCTGCAGGCTGGGGTTTGGTCCCTTCCACACGGCATTCTTGATGAACACCACAGATGTGCTGAGGAAAACCGGAAAATTCCACAGGCCCTTGGAGGAGTCAGAGCAGCACACGTGTGCCAAATCAAATGTGAGAAAGTACTGGGAAGCTATTGTGCAGACTCCAGGCTGTGCACAAACCCACTAGTCCTTGCTGCACACACTGTACCCTGGCTGCCAGAGGCAGGGTGCCTCACACACACCAGCACATGCACACACACGTGCATATATACACACATGTATGCACACACACATGTGAACACACCTTGCTTCATACTGTTCTTCCATCGCAAGAGCCTTCAGATAACTTGGATGTGGCTTAGCCATGAGCTGCTATGCCTCAGAGAAACCGCCCGCAGTCCCTACCAAAACCCCGGAGCTGGGACACAGGCTGGCAGACACTGTCGGGAATGTGTGCCAAAAGGAGAATCAACAGCCACTTTCAGGGGACTGTGGACTCCCACAACATCACCCGGGAACACCAAGTGCTAGGCTTGCAGTGCTCGCCCCAGTTGTAAAGCAGCCGATCAAGGGAGTTACAACAACAGCCTGATGCAAGACACACTTCATCTGTGGGAAAATTCTAGGTGCTTGCAGGAGGCTTCCGAGCCCCAGGGCACTTGTTAGGATGGAGTCTGGTGGAGACAGTGGCTACATTGGGGCCACATTTCCACTGACTCAGAGAAAAGTCAGAGGGCTGCGACAGGGTTCCACCTGATGGTTTCTTTAAATCAGGTCATTTCATTCAAAATTTTAAAGTTTATTCTAAATTCCAGAAAGAGTGGCCTCAGAAAGTGTTCCTGGAGCACATGCCAGTTCTCAAGAAGGGAGTCTGATGTATCTTCTACAAAGTATCATTCAGTTTTCCCTTTGGAAAAGGAACACCTCAGGTCACATGGTCTCAAGCAACCTGGGCACAGGTAAACTCTGGTATCTAGGCTCAGACGTGCCTGACTGCCGCCGGGCCAGATCAAGGGAGGTCTATCAGCACACGGTTTGCCAGTCACTTGTTCCTTTGTGAAAAACTGAGTGATCACCTTGTTTTTGCAGGAATTTTCCACACTGTGGCTCCAGATTCTTCAGGAGTTCTCCATAGTGGTTACACAAAACCGGAGTTTTTCTTCAGTTATGCTGCGGTAGGTGGCAGGGGTGAGTTTAGGTAACACGTAATATTTGAGGTATGGTGTGAGATGAAGTAGGGAAAATCGAGCCGAGTGTGAAGAGCAGAATGAGAGGTCCCCACCTGCAAACTGGTGTGGGGCTGTGGCCCTGGTCTCTAGCCCGTGGGGTCCCAGGCAGGCATCACTCCACCTGCCCAAGAGGCACTTACGCTCTCCCTCCTGTACACCATGCGAATGCAGCTGAGGGTGTTTCCGTAGCCGACGCCGGCCTGCAGGCGAGTCTGTGGAGAGAGGCAAGGGCATGGATCGGCTCAGAGATCACTCATAGCCCACTGCTCCAAAGATGCCCGGAGTTAGAGGCCCTGCTCATAGTGACCCCCGCCAGCAAAGGGTCTGGGTTTCAGTCCAGGCCAGGCTGGTGCTCTGTTTCTGGCTTGCACTGCCTCCCTCTAATGTCCCATTCAGACTTACTCATTGCAAAGAAGCCTGCTTTGCTGAAAGAATGGCAAAGGCCAGCTAGTTGTGCCAAATGATTGTATGATCCCCGCCTCTTGAGTATAAAAACTAAACTGGGACTCTACCCTATCTGCAGTCTGTCGCTGCCCCCTCCAAAATATCTTTGGGGGAGACCTGCTCTTCTTGTCCCTAGAACCACCACCCTAGGCCTCACCCCTCATCCTCACCAGAAACATGGCCTGAAGCCCTCCCTGGTCTTCTGCTTCTCCCTCACTTCCTCCATTTCTCTTTATACAACAGGCAGACTGATCATTTTCAAAGGTCAATGAAGCCTCCAGTGGCCTCCCATCAAATGTAGGATAAATTCTGCACTCTCCCTGAGACTGGGAGGCACCTATCTCTCACCCCATGTGCCATCTCCTCTCCCCGGGCCCTGCATGAGCTGCATGTTCCCAGGCCCTGCAGCAGCAATTCTTTCCTGCCTCCATCCAGCTGCCCCTACTGTTCCCCACGTCTGGAAGTCTCTTCCTCCAGCTCCTCCTCATCTTTTAGGTCTGAGTCGAAATGTCGAGTGGCCCTATGTGTTTGATTACATAGGGTTTATGTTGGGTCACCCACCAAGGGTAGGACCACCTGTGTTACTTTCCTTTCATCTCCAGAGCTGGGCACAGCCCTGGCACAGCGGTCCTTTTGCACTGACTGAACAAGGACTGTATGGCTAAGGTGTGGTGGCCTCTAATGGAGGCTGGCTTTGGTGACCAGGGGCAGCAGCTGACTGGCACAGAGGATCTGAGTAAGTCCACTCAAGAGTACCCCTGCCCTAGCCTTAGAGGGTTCCACTTATTTTAAGATGTGCAGCCTATAATTCTCCATCAAAACACTTTGTCAGCATGCACAGCATGTCATGCCTGTGCACGAAGGTGCCATGAGACCACCAAAGAGGAGATACTATGTGGCCCAGTTTGCAGTGAGAGGCTAAGACCCAGAAAAGCAGGCTAGCTCTTCACACAAACCACCTGAGCTCAGCTCTGTAGACAAGTGAAGGAGGCCCTGGAAGGGTACATGTAGTTAAAATGGTGATCTCAGAGTTGAAGATCACAGGCAATGTTTTCCTGCATGGGACTTTTCTGCATTTTCCAACTTTCCTACAATCAGCAGATGTTATTTTCATTATTTGTAGTTTATGTAGTTTAAAACTAATGTAAAGTATACAACTCATATGGAAATACATTTTCTCAAAAACAACAACAACAAATAATGTCACATGTAAGGCTAAAGCTTCATTGGACCCACCTTTGCTCTCACCCTGCTCCTCCCCTGAGTTTATGACCATGGCTAATAACATGGCCAAGAGTTTGAGAAGCACCCATTTAAATAGTTTTATAAACATATGTAGCCATAGGAAAATATAGGAAATAGTACACACCCTGTTCATAAGTATTACTTTCATAATCAGAGAAGTGTGTTTACTGACTCACTCAACCAATATTTGTTCAGGGCCTATTTTATTGGAGGCACTATTCCAATCTCAGGGAATTCAGCAGTAAAGAAACCAGTCTGCCCTCATGGAACTTACAATCTGGTGGAGTCAGAAAAGATGGTCAATAAAAAGTAATTCCCAAGTAAATATATATTTTAGATGGAGACAAGTACTATAGAGGAAAATAAACCAAGGATAAGAAGAGCTGGTTGATAACAAGGAAAAGGTAATTTTAAATTGGGTGGGGGAGACTCCCTGGAAGATGCAACAAGATGAGAACTGGGCCTTCAAGGTCTTCTTGTTGAGCAGAACCACAGAGGCCTATCTCGGAGTGGGATGTCCACAACCAGGACAATGACTTGGGCCAGGTGGTAACTTAGGAGGTGCTGGAGGGGTGCAGGTCTCTCCCTGTGCCCCATGTAAGGCTGTCATGATGTCCAACACTCTCCCACGGCTGTCCCTGGAAAGTGAATCCACAGGATGTTTGACTACCACCCACCCGCTGCAACAAGTAATCAAGTTCCTGCTAAGAAAATTGAGTGGTTGAGTCACTCAAGCCAATAATACATGAAGGAACTCAACCTGAGAGCCAAACCTAGATCACAGAATAATTTCAAAGCCATGGAACAAAGGTCTGTCAGGCATGCTGACCACTCGGGTAGGCTGGCACTGAGGCCAGCAGCAAAGCCCAAGTCTCTAGGGCCCCCAGTGGTAGCAGGAGAAGTCATTTAATTGCACCAACTGCATACTGACCATCATATAAAACTGACCTCATTAAATCCCACAGATGCTGTAAGGCATGGATACTGGTCCCGTCTTACAGATGAACACAACCGAATATAAAACTGACCTCATTAAATCCCACAGATGCTCTAAGGCACTGATACTGGTCCCATCTTACAGATGAACACAACTGACTCCTTACATTAGTTTCCTGTTGCTGCTGTAACAAATTACTCCAAACTTCATGGCTTAAAACCGCATGAATGCATTCTATTACAGTTCTAAGACCAGAAATCTGAAATGGGTCTCAGTGGGCTAAGATCAGGGTGCTGGCAGGGCAGCACTCTCTCGGGAGACTCTTGAGGAGAATCTGTTTTCTTGTCTCCCCCAGCTTTTGGGGTTCACCCCCTTTCCCAGAGCCCCAGCATCATGGCTCCTCTTCTCTCCCTGCTTCTGTTATCACATTGTTTTCTTCCTCTTCTATAGGAAGAAATCTAAATCTCCCTCCACCTCCCTCTTATAAGGACACTTGTAATTACATTTAAGAACCTCCCCGATAATCCAGGGTCATCCTCCCATCTCAAGATCCTTAACATAATCATACCTGCAAAGTTTTCTTTTGCCGTGTAAGATGACATTCACAGGTTCCACGGATGAGGACACAGGCATGTCTGGGGACCATCATTCAGTCAACCACACTGACTCACATGGTTTCCCCAGGAACCTGGCCCCCTCATTTGGTTCATCCCCAAGGCCTTTCACTCCACAGGACCCCAGAGGCTGCTATTTCCACCAACCTGTAGCCTACTGAGACCAAAACAAGTCCAGTCCAAGCTCTTAACCAGGTGTGACTGCCCTGGGTTCTCTGACCTATACATAGTGTTAGGTATATAATACGTACTCAGTGAACACCTATGAAAAACAAGAGAGAAGAGAGCTTGGTTCCCTAGCCCAGCCTCAGTGCTTTTAGTTATTAGGGAAAATATCTCCAAATCTGAGGTGTCCAGAGCCCTCATTTTGGGCCTACAGAATGGATGGTCTTGCCATTATCTTTCTCATCTCTCCTGGTTATGCAGAATCAATTTTAAGACTTGCTTAGATTTGGACTCTTTCACTTTGGCAAACCTGCTCCTATTGTATCAAGTAAGATAAAATTAAGTATAATTGTATATATTTAATGTACATCCCATATTAATTTCATCCACATAGACCTCCATGAAAGCTGAGTTGCATTTGACTATTTAACATGAGGTTATATTTTGTAAATATTTAGTGCAGCATTAATTTTGATTGTGTACTTTTCTTCTTATATACTGTTTTCTCAGGTCTCTGACACTTTCTTTGGTCCTTATAGAGAATGGGGGCCCTGGATTCTGTGAATGCAGTGGATACATCTTGAAGATCATGGCCCTTCATGCAATATTTAGCTGAAAACTATGAGCTTCATGTCAGGGGTGCTATGAATCTCATGCTACTCCAGTTCATGGTGTCCCTCCCATTGGAAGCTCTCAACACCCCACAGCTGAAAACCCAAGGAGAAGAGGATGAGTGCTCGGTGTCAGGAGGTGAGGTGGCTGGAGCCTCAGTGCTTAGAGTTGAGTCACTGCCTGGCCTGCGCCTGGTCTGGCAGAGCAGGCCATGCCCTGACTGTCCTGGGCCAACATGCATGCCCCAGACTGGACTGGGTAGTGAGGGGGCAGCCTGTAATGGCGGGGAGCATGCTGAAGCAAAACAAGAACCCCCAGTGGGATGTTCATGAGAAGGAGGCAGACATCCCCCACCCCAAAGCCTGTCCATTGCAGTCCAGTCCCAATGGTCTACAGGAGTGGTCCCCAACCTTTTTGGCACCAGGGCCCAGTTTTGTGGAAGACAATTTTTCCACAGACCAGGGTGGGGTGATGGTTTCGAGGTGAAACCATCAGATCATCAGGCATTAGATTCTCATAAAGAGCAAGCAACCTAGATCCCTCACATGCGCAGTTCATAATAGGGTTTGTGCTCCTCTGAGAATCTAACGCTGCCACTGATCTGATAGGAGGCAGAGCTCAGGCAGTAATGCTCGCTTGCCCACTGCTCACCTCCTGCTGTGCGGCCCAGTTCCTAACAGGCCACAGACTGGTACTGGTGTGGTATGGGAGTCGGGGACTCCTGGTCTAGAGGCAGCCAAGCCCTGACTAGAAAACCTAGTCACGCTGCATCAGACATAGGTACCAGCCGGGCCTCCTCAGCCTAAGACCATGTAGCCAAGGGCACAGGAAGAAGTCTTTCACTGGGTCAGCAGCACAGGCCTTGTAGCTGGGTGAGTTCTGGGACCCCAGAAAAGTGACTGTCTGCCTCCCTGCGCCCTAGGTTGTCTATTCATGATCTCGCTCATTGCTGTATCCTCAGTACCTCCGTGAACAATCTTCACGACAGCCCCACCAGGGAAGTGCTACTTGCCCACTTTACAGACAACGAAACCAAGGCTCAGGAAGGTTAAGTGCTATGCCCAGGTCACTGGAGAGTAGGTGATAAGGCCAGGATTGGATTTCCAGTTATTCAGACTTGCCTGGCCCTTTCTTGGTGGGCAGGGTCTGTTGAGAAAACATCAGCCAGAAGGAAGGAAAGAAGGTGTTCTGGAGTGCAACAGGGGCACTCAGGCCAAACAAAGACTGGATGTCATGTCTCAGGAGGGCTTCCCTCCAGAGCTTCAGGGCAGAGTGCAGAGAAGGGAGAGACTGCCTTTTCAGGCAACTGTGGCCAGGGAGCTCCACTCCTATAAATTGTGCTAAATCCAATGGCTAGTGTCCTTAGGAAGGACGGGGAGATCTGACACACAGAGACTCAGAGGGGAGGCTATATGAAGACAGGCAGGGCCTAGAGTTACGGAGCCACTGCCCAAGGAGTGCCGAGCACTGTAGCAGGCACTGGAAGCTGGTAGAGGACCATGTGGCAGGTTCTCCCTCAGAGCCTCCAGAAGGCACCAACACCTTGGTTTTGAACTTCCTGTTTCCTGACTTGTGAGGAAATAAATTTCTACTGTTTTAAGCCACCCAGTTTGTGGTTGTTTGTTACAGCAGCCCAAAAAAACTAATCCATACCCTCAAATTTTTATCATTAAATCTCTCACACCCAACAGTGACTTGTTACCAACTTATATTAAGTCAGCCTGGGTTTTAGAGAAACAACAGCCCTTTTCCTTGCCGAGATGCTGGGCCTGTGGCAGGCAGTTCCATGGTCAGTGACTGAGCATGCCACCTGGAGAATGCTTGTTCATCTTTTGAGGTGTCCCACTGCCCGCCAAAGAGAAATTTGTAAATACCATTTAAATCAGAGAATTGAAAACACATTCTCCAACTTTGATGAAAATCTTCCCGGACATTGTCACATGATGTGGTAACTGAGCAAAACTTAACATATATTGAATGATATTGACAAAAATAGCAACTACCAATTTTGAATCCCTACTGAGTACCAGAAACAATGCTCATAATCTTATACTGACCCTGTAAGCCAAGGATTCGTATCGTGTTTAACAGAAGGCTATACAAGCAGGAAATGGCAAACACAGGATTCATACCTAGAGCCTGTGTGGTTCCAAAGCCCATGCTTTCCGGCTTGGCCATGCTGCCTCCCCACTGACCCATTCTTGTGAATTGGTTTGTTGAATGATCCCTGGAGGAGACAGACTGGGAATGACTGAGGTGAGTTTGGGAGGGTGAGAATCGCCAGGAACAACCAGCACTCTCATGGAGACATTAGGGAGTGCATCTGAGTCCTCCAAGTCTCCCCAAGGCCCAGCCCTGGAGAGGTATGCAGCAGGCAGCTTGAACTTGGCTGGGGTCCAAGATGGCCACTCATTCAGCAGGTGCTTATCCAGGGAGGCTGTGCCCAGCTCTGTGCTGAGCTGCATTCTGAACAGGAGAGAATCAGAAGCCACAGGCTAGGGAAGCCAGGCCTGGGCAAGGTAACCAGCCAGCTCTCGTGGAGGGTAGAGGGCTCAGTGGGCAGCTACCACAGAGGTAGGAAAGGTTTCTGAGGACCTGACTTGGCTCTGGACAGCCCTGGGGAGTCCAGACATGGGCCCTAACTCTGGGCAGCCATGGCTCAGCCTTGATAGGCTAGTAAGTTCATTTCAGACATGAACTTGCTGCACAGCCCTCCTTGGTGGGCTCTGAGATCCAGGGCCTGGGTGTGCAGGGCTGGCAGGAGGCAGGCAGCAAGGCCCCTAGCACACTCTGCAATCCCATTCTCCCTGGGCCTCTCCCAGCACCTGCACCACACCACTTGCTCAGCTCACTATGTGCACCATACACACACTGGCCTTCTTTGTTTTCCTGGAGAATGTACATCACAGCCTGTTCCCACCCTTGGGCCTCTGCACTAGCTTGTCCCTCTGTGAGTAGCACTCTGACCCCAGTTCTGCACGTCTGGCTCTTTGTAACATTTGAGTCTCATCTTAGCTGCCTCCCTGGCAGAGAGGCCATCCCTGACTCTTCAAACTAGAGAAGGCTCTCGTCACTGTCTTTGCTATCACCTAGTGTGTCCCCCTAGCACCTACCACTGTCCATAAATGCTTTGTGCATCTGTTGTGTTCCCTAATTATTGTCCACCAGTGTCCTAAAAATATCTGTCTCCTTGCCTGCCTCCCTCACTCCTAAGTCCTCAAAGCCCAGGTCAGCCTGGAAGTAAAGTTTACTTTGGAGCTTTGAATCCAGCACTACAATGCCCTGCTCTGAGATCTGGGGCAGGATCCTGAACGATGCATTTTACTCTCCTCCTGTATAAAATGGGAAGATTATACCATTCCAGGAGGGTCGACTAAGCCTGCTTCACTCACCACTTTGTGTGCCCATCTCCCAGCACTGGGTCCTGCCTGCCATCCCCCTGCATTGGGACATCCCCTGGGGAGCCTAAATGCCCCCTTTTACTACTTAAAGTGTTTCTTCAAATATTTAAAACAGGTAGACTGATCTTCCCATCAAGAAGAGGGTGAACATGGACCCTGACCTAGGAGACGGTCCATTTTCATACAGGGAGCAAGATGGGGAGAAAGGACATTGCAGCAGCCATTTGAAAAGGGCCTGTGAGGCTCCTCTCTGTGCACAATCCAGGCAGAGCTTTAGAAACGGATCTGGAAGCCAGTCAGCAGTGAGGAGGCACAATTTATGGCTCCATTCCCAGAGCATAGCTCTAAGTTCTGCTTACCACTGGGGACTGGTGCAGGGGTGGGGATGGGGTGAAAGATTGCTCCTTTGCAGCATCTCACACCTCAGTTTTTAACTTGTTGTATGATCTGAGATGAGCCCCTTGCCCTTTCTAGGGAACATCCCAGAACAAGGGGCTTGGATAATCCCAATGCCAGGAAGGCCCCACCAGCTCCAGAATCCTCACACCTATGTGCTTCATCAGGTAATGATGGGTTCCCATCTCCAATCTAGTTCTCAAGTTCTACCTGGACCTCTGAGTGTTTTGAGTCTAAACCAGACCTCCTGGCACTCCACTCCCCCTGGGCTGGCAACAGAGTCTGCCCTGGGCAGAAGACTCTCTGGGAGATCAGAAACAGCAGGCATAGTCCCAGAGGCAGGTCAGCTCCATGCCTCTTTTTAAGAGGTAATGAGAAACATGGCTACTGTACCTTGACCGTGTCCAGAGGGTGGCCGACGATGACACTGGCTGCACCTGTGGATCAAAAAAGAATGCCTGGTAACTCAGCCCTTGGACTCCTGGCTTGTACCAGCCAGCTCTTGGGACAAAACAGTCACTCAGTTAGTCAATGGTCAGTTGCTGGGGTAGGGGGAGTGGGTGGGCTCCAATGTTTTAGGCACTGGCCCATGCACCAAGGAAGGCAGAGAAAATAGAGTAAAACAAGTAATCACTCCATAAAAGGGAGGCAAAGGGACTGGAACAAGTAGATATTCACAGGCAAAAGAATGAAAGAGTGGAGATAGACACCCTACCTCATACCATACACAAAATTAACTCAAAATAGATCAAAGATCTAAATGGGAGAGCAAAGCTATGAGATTCTTAAACTAAAACACAGAAAAAAATCTTGACCTGTGATTTGCAATGGACTCTTAGATATGATAGCAAGTGTATGACCAACTGAAGGAGTGAAGGACATACCACACCAAAATATAGCAGATGGGTACATTGATTATTTCCAGTTGAAAACATTGAGAAATCATAATTTCTGAAAGGGTGAACTGACCTGCCTCTTCCTGCATGCAGCAAGCAATAAAGATTCCTCTGGGAGGGGTACCCTCTCCATACCAGGGTAAGAAAATAGCTCTTACTAGCCGGGATTCGGAATTGAAGGCTGCAGTGGCCTTGAATTCATACTTAATGAAGCAATCCTTATATTCCACCTGTTTTATACCCCCCTACCCATATTTCTAGTGACTCCTCTAGCAAAATTCCACCACCCTAGCCAGATTTTCTTTGTCCTGTCATTTCTTCTCACATTGATCACTCTTTGTTTAAAAAGTATGAAAAGATCTTGTGTTGGCCACTTCTCCTGACTTCACTCTCTTGGGAAGATCCCTATGTCGTGAGAAACCAATAAAATCTGTATTATTTTTCTCTTGTTAACCAGCCTCGTGTCAATTTTGTTTTTATATTCAGGTGAAGAGACCAGTAGGAGCTAAACAGGGGGTCAGAGGTTATCTCTAACTCCCCTACACAACACAAGAAATAATAACATTCATAAAAATTGAAAACTTTTGCACACAAAAGTGAAGACATCCTATAGCATGGGAGAAAATGTGTGGAAATCACATATTTGATAAGAATTTAGTGTCCATATATAGAAATAACTCTTACAACTGAATAATTTTAATAGGCAAAGGACTTGCACACACATTTCTCCAAAGATGATATACAGATGACCAACAGGCACATGAACAGAGGCTCAACATCTGTAGTCATTTGGGAAATGCAAATTAAAACCACAATGAGAGTCCTCTTCACACGCACTAGGATAGCTATAATTGAAAAAAAGTGGAAAAGAACTGTTGGCAAGGATGTACAGAAACTGGAACTCTTGTACGTTGCTTGTAGAAATGCAAAATGGTGCAGCCATGGTGGAAACAGTTTGGTAATTCCTCAAAAAAGCTAAACATAGAGCTACAACCTAACCCAACAATTCAATTCCTACATATATACCCAATAACAGAAAACAGATACTCAGACAAGTACAAGTACACACACATCATGGCAACATTGTTCACAATAGCCAAAAGGTGGAAATAATCCAATTGCCCATCAACTGGTGTATGAATAAAGAAAATGTGGGATATTTATACAGAGGAATACTGTTTGGCAATAAAAAGAAACAAACTATTGATGCATGCTATAGCATAGAGGCACCTCCAAAACATTATGCTAAATGTAAAAGGCCAGACATAAAAGGCAAGGTATTGTATGACTCTACCTATATGAATTATCCAGAATAGGTAAATCCATAAAGACAGAAAGTAAATTAGTGGTTGCCAGGACTGGGAAGAGGTGGAAATGGGAGTGATTCTTGAAGGGTACAGCATCTTCTTTGGTCACGAGAAAAATGTTTTGGAACTCGATAGAAGTGATGGCTGCACAGTGTTGTGAATGTAATAAATGCCACTGAATTATACACTTTCAAATGGTTAATTTTCTATTATATGAATTTCAGCTCAAAAAGTGTGGCAGGATATGTGTAAAGAAAAGACCTGAAAACTTTCAGTTCCTGCAGGTTACTTAACTTCTCTATGTCTCACTTTTAGCATGCATAGAGTGGGAATAATAACAGCACCTATCTCCTGCTTCCATGGTAAGAATGAAATTCAGTAATGCATATAAAATACCTAGCAGAGAGCCTGACACCTACAGGATGCTCAAATGTGAGTAATGTCACCATAGAATTTTTTAAAAAGAAGACCCATTTGGAAAAGTGATGAATACACTGTATCTTTTCACAGAAAAAATACCTACACACACACACACTCACAAGACTTGTACAATTTGAAGAGAACCAAGGCTGCCCCAAGGCCACTTAGATTAAGAAGCCCTTTGTATTAGTTTGTTCTCATGCTACTATCAAAGACATATACAAGCCTGGGTAATTTATAAAGGAAAGAGGTTTAATCAACTTACAGCTCCACATGGCTGGGGAGGCCACACAATCATGGTGGAAGGTGAAGGAGGAGCAGGTCATGTCTTATATGGTAGCAGGCAAAAAGAGAGCTTGGGGAACACCCCTTTATAAAGCCATCAGGTCTCATGAGACTCATTCACTACCATAAGAACAGCACAGGAAAACTCGCCCCCATGATTCAATTACCTCCCACTCAGTCTTTCCCATGATACATGGGTCTCATCCATGACACATTACGGGAGCTACAATTCAAGATGAAATTTGGGTGAGGACACAGCCAAACTACATTATTCCACTACTGGCCCCTCCCAAATCTCATGTCCTCACATTTCAAAACCAATCATGCTTTCTCAATGGCCTCCCAAAGTCTTAACTCATTTCAGCATTAACTCAAAAGTCTACAGTCCAAAGTCTCATCAGACAAGGCAAGTCCCTTCCACTTATGAGCCTGTAAAATCAAAAGCAAGTTACTTTGAGCCTGTAAAATCAAAAGCAAGTTACTCTGAGCCTGTAAAATCAAAAGCAAGTTTCTAGAAAGTTACTTTCTAGAAACAATGGGGGCACAGGCATTGGGTAAATACACCTGTTCCAAATGGGAAAAATTGGCCAAAACAAAGGGGCTACAGGCTCCATGCAAGTCCAAAATCCAATGGGGCAACCAAATCTTAAAGCTCTGAAATGATCTCCTTTGTCTCCATGTTTCATATCCAGGTCATGCTAATGCAAGAGGTGAGTTCCCATGGTCTTGGGCAGCTCCATCCTGTGGTTTTGCAGGGTACAGCCTTCCTCCCAGCTGCTGGCATGAGCGTCACCCACGAGTTAGCAAATGCTATCAACATAGCTGATCTGCATGCCCTGCTGCAGAGGAAAGTGCTCTGAGAGGTACCACCGGTGAAGGAACTGAGGGAGAAAGGAAATGGGGTTTCTTTTTTAAAAAATAATTTTATAAAAAATTATAATGCCCATGAGGCTGGCAATGAGTTCCTGTGGCTTTTCCAGGTGCATGGTGCAAGCTGTCAGTGGATCTACCATTCTGGGGTCTGGAGGATTGCGGCTGTCTTCTCACAGCTCTACTATGCATTGCCCCAGTGGGGACTCTGTGTGGGGCTCCCACCCCACATTTCCCATACACACTGCCCTAGCAGAGGTTCTCCATAAGGGCCCCACCCCTGCAGCAAACTGCAGCAAACTTCTGCCTGGACATCAAGGCATTTTCACACATCCTCTGAAATCTAGTGGAGGTTCCCAAAGCTCAATTCTTGACTTCTATCCACACGCAGGCTCAATACCATGTGTAAGCTGCCAAGGCTTGGGGCTTGCATCCTCTAAAGCCACAGCCCAAGCTGTACATTGGCCCCTTTTAGCCATGGCTGGATTGCCTGGGACACTGAGCACCAAGTCCCTAGGTTGCACAGAGCAGGGGGGCCCTGGGCCCAGCCCAGGAAACAATTTTTTCCTCCTAGGCCTCTGGGTCTGTGATGGGAGGGCCTGTCGCCAAGGTCTCTGACATGTCCTGGAGATATTTACCCCACTGTCTTGGTGATTAACATTTATTTCCTTGTTATTTATGCAAATTTCTGCAGCAGGCTTGAATTTCTCCCCAGAAAATGGGTTCTTATTTTCTATTGCATAATTAGGCTGCAAATTTTCCCAGCTTTTATGATCTACTTCCCTTTTAAACATAAGTTCCAATTCAAAACCATATCTTTGTGAATACATAAAATTGAATGCTTTTAGAAATCACCTCTTGAATGCCTTGCTGCTTAGTAATTTCTTCCACCAGATACCCTAAATCATCTCTCTCAAGTTCAAAGTTCTACAGATCTCTAAGGCAGGGGCAAAATGCCACCAGTCTCTTTGCAAAAACATAGTAAGAGTCACCTTTATTCTAGTTCCCAACAAGTTCCTCATCTCCATCTGAGACCATCTTAACCAGGACTTCATTATCCATATCACTATCAGCATTTTGGTTAAAACCATTCAACAAGTCTCCAGGAAGTTCCAAACTTTTCCACATTTTTCTGTCTTCTTCTGAGCCCTTCAAACTGTTCCAACATCTGCCTGTTACCCAGTTCCAAAGTTGCTTCCACATTTTCCGGTATCTTTACAGTAACGCCCCACTCTACTGGTACCAACTTACTGTATTAGTCCATTCTCATTCTGCTAATAAAGACATTACTGAGACTGGGTAAATTATAAAGGAAAGAGGTTTAATTGACTCACAGTTCTACATGGCTGGAGAGGCCACACAATAATGGTAGAAGATTAAAGAGGAGCAAAGTCACATCTTACATGGTGTCAGGCAAAAAGAGAGCTTGTGTAGGGAACTTCCCTTTATAAAGCCATTGGATCTCCTTCCTGAGTCCAAGTGATCTCATTGTTCAGGAAGGAGATCCAATGGCTTTATAAAGTATGATAATAATAAATAAATTTTAAAAAAAAATAAAGCCATTGGATCTCATGAGACTTATCCACTAGCATGAGAACAGCATGGGAAAGCCTATATCCATGATTCAATTACCTCCCACAGGGGTCCCTCCCGTGACACATGGAATTATGGGAGCTACAATTCAAGATGACATTTGGGTGGGGAAATAGCTAAACCATATCAGCCTTGTTGTAGCAGTTGGTGACTGAAATTGAAAGGGAAACTGTTCTTCAAAGACAAATTGCCAAGCACACTGATGAAGAAGGAAATATCTGCATTAGTAGAGGTGATTTAACCAGGTAAGGTAGCTAAGGGCTCCTGGACTATTAGGTATTTTTAGGGACAAAGAAACCAGCTAATCCCAGAACAATGAGTCCCTGGGTCCAAAACCACCTGTCCCCTCTCATGCCCTGCGACCTACTAAACTGGGCAGAGGCAGAGAGGTGATAGCAGTAATTGACCCTTCCCAGTAGTGGGGGGAGGAGCGCTGGTCCCAGGCTCCATGGCTTCCTCCATAGTGAGTGCACACATCCTTCAGCTCAGAGCAGGCTTAGATCCAGCCTTGAGCCAACATCTCCCTGCCACCCATTTGAAAGCAGGGGATTTGAGATTTTAAAAATGGAATTATGAGGTCAGTGGTTTCCAGACCTTTGCACTTCACAAACCAGTAAAATCTCACACAAAATGTGTATGTGTGTGGGGGTAATATAAAAAAAAAGGGCAACATTTTGTTATGTAAGTTTGTTTGGAAAGAGTTAAGATGAAATTAAGATGGCAGATTCTGGTGCCAGGCAGCCTGGGTTGGAATCTTAGTGCCAATGCTAGATGCATGGTCTTAGGTAAGTCAGTGAATTTCTCTGTATCTCAATTTCCTCATCTGTAAAATAAAGATGCAACGGTACCTGCCTCTTTGGGGTTGTTATAATAACTAAAGAACTATACATAAACTGACACAAGAGATCACATATTGCAAGATTCAATTGACATAACATATCCAGGAAAGGCAAATGTATAGCAAGGAGATTAAGGAGAGGGAACAGCATTCAACTTCAAATGAGGGATCTTACTGGGGGATGAAAACGTTCTAAAACAAATTTATGGTGATGGCTGCACCACTGTAAAATTACTAAAAGGCATTGAATTGTATATTTGAAATGGGTGAATTTTATAATATGTACAATAAACCTTGATAAAATTATTTTAAAAGAATACGTATAGCACTTAAACAATACCTGGCACCTAGCTAGTAAGTATTCAAGTGTAGTAAACACTTATCATCATTTTATGGAAGCCAAAAAAAAAAAAAGCATGTTATTAGTTTGGTGCAAAAGTAATTGCAATTTTTGCCATTACTTTCAATAACATCACCAAAGTAAGGACAATACCAGAGTAACGCACAAAAATCCCCTACTTGCTGTGAGTTGGGGAGGGTTCGCGTGTTATCACGTTTGGGGGTGGGGAGGGGTATCAGAGTCTTGGAACTACCCTGACTCAGCCCTACCTTCCAGGGCATTTCTCAAACCAAGCCATTTGCATCCCTACTGAAGATAGTCTGCTTATTTAAGGGGCAGCCCACAGAAGTGTCTCCACTCTCTGCCTGCCCCGCTGAATGGTGGAACAATGTCCAGTCAAAAAGGGCCTGGATATGCCAGGGGACCGCAGCCCCCTGGCTGGGACAGTTAGGAGAGGCGGGTCTCAGCCCCACCCAAGGGCATCTATGCCAGCAGACTTACTCAATGTGAAAGGAGCCACCTCTGCTCAGGAAGGTGTGAAGCAGGGCTCTGCAGCCACCGGTGGGGGTAGAGAGGTGGTCTCCTGCTAGGTAGGAGGGGAGGAGTTAGGATCCAATCTGGTTTGTTTTTCTTTTCATCTTATTATCTTTTTTCCCCCCTTTGGTGAGGGGCTACATTTGCCAACATCCCTTTTAGGATAACCCTTCTAGATGGGTCAAAAGAAAGACTTTTTATTTGATTTTATTACAATTAGCAAAGTCCCTCAAACTTCCCCCTTTCCTAATAGCTGAGAAAAGAGGGATAGACCTATTGGAAAGAAAAATGGAGAAGCAAGGAAATGAATGCAACTTTCGCCCAGGCAACCCATCCCAGGCCCAGTAAAAATGTGGCTCCGGGAGCTGTGGCGAAGGGACCAGTAGATCCAAGAGTACCCGGAGAAGGTGCTTTGGAGGTAGGCGATGGCTGACGGCTGGCGGCGGCTGAAGGCAGTTAAGTGCTCCTTGCAGCCTGACAATGAGCACCTGTAGCTGGCGCTCCGCTCCCTGCCATGAGTGCTCCGCTCCTTCCAGTCGGGACGCCCTCTAGGGCCGGCCTGATCTCGAAGCCTGGCTCCCCACGACCCTGCGCCCCGCAGTCAGCAGCCAAGCGCCACCCTCATACATAAGTTCCCGCGAGTCACGTCCGCAATTCAGGTGTGCACCAGGTCACTGAAGGGTGTGTGCGCCGCTAGGAGCCTCCATTGGCTGTGGGCTTTGACCAGCTGTTTAATCATTACTGCATCAAGTCCCACGGTTCCTAACTTAATGAGCAAAGCAGAAGCTCAGCCCGAATCGCTGTGAAGCTCTAGAATTTAGCCCTGGCAATTGCCAGACCACCAGGGGGATCTCGGGGCCGGGCACTCCCCAAAGCAGGCTGCGCGCGCAACGGGGAGCGGGATGGGCGCGCACCGAGGCGCAAAGTTTCCCCAAAGCACTGCGGCAAACTCCACCAGGCTCGCTCTCTCTGACCGGGTGTCCCGGGTAAGCACGCTCACCTCCGATCCAGCCCGCCGCAAAGTCTTCCAGCTGGAGGCTTCCCATGGCCGGTGCTCCGGTCTCGCCCTCCCGGAGCCGGGGCAGTGCTCACTTAGGGTCAGTGGGGCATGGCCCGCGGGCGCTAGCGCGCCGCAACACCAAAGTCGGAGTCTCCAACACGCCGCAGGTCTTTCTCCAAACCCAGCCCCCGAGTCACCCGCTGCGCGGGCTGCCGCGCTCACCTCTCCAAGTGCCGGAGGGCGGCTGACATCACGCCCCCAGTGGACCTTAAAGGCACAGCACTCTGGGTAGTTAAGGGTGCGCTCCGCGCGGCTCATCCCAGACCCAAAAAGGCAAGGGTCATCAAGTGAAATTCTTAGTCCTCCCTTCTCCGGGTCCCTTCCTTGCCAACTTAAGAGCCTCGGCGCCTTTGAAGTGAAAGTGCCAGCCGCCCATCCAGAGATGGCATTTAGTGGCATTGCTCCTATCTCCCTGTGCTGTGCTGACAATGCTGATTCCAATCAGCGGTGGACTCTCTCCCATCCCAACGCTGGGCAGTGATGCCTTTTTGTTCATCCCAGACATGTCCCACTCAGTGCCCCGTGTCTAGAGCAAGCACCTGGTGGTTCAGGGTCATGTCTAACTTTCAGCTACAGCTCTCTAGGGGCCCAGCTCCCTGCCTGGCCCTGGCTCAGCCTACACTGTCCGCCCTGGGCCAACAGAAGGTGGTGCTCTCTACCTCAAACTCCCTCTCTGTAGTCAGACCCTACATTCAGCCAGGCCCCAGGCCAGAGGCCCATGCTCACTGGAGAAGTGGCCTGTTGTGTGGAGAGGCTTTTGTTTCAACGAGAGTTTCTTTCCTCCCCTCCTAAGAAGACTCGAAGCCACCCAGCATTCCGCTAGTTTCCAGCAGGGACTCAGCTGTGGGTCTCAGCCAAGACACCCCAACGTTGACGAGAATGGTGGAGGGTATGGTCAGGAGGAAGGGGCCTCTGCTGGGCCTGCTGTTGTCCCCCTGGACATATTCATGTCACGTCATCCAGGTTAATATGCAGGGACAGTCAGCTAGATCTCCTTCTTCCAAAGCAAGACAGCCTGACCACCAAAGCTTGATCCTACAAAGTCCTGTCCACTGAGAAGTGGGGACTTGGAGGTGAAGGGTGCTTCCTGCAGCATTGCTCCCTCCCCTGCCCCGGCACACAGAGAGTGGACCTGTGTCTGGAGAGGACAGCCCGGGATGGAGTCGCCGGCCTGGCTGGGGAAGTATTGCAAAGTTCCAGGGAGGAGTGGAACCATCATACCCCATCCCCGCACCTCAGCTTCCTGCTGTGCATGGTGACCCACTCAGTCTTGAGGCTTCAGAGTTACCGTCAGCATCAACCCCAAGCTGTGCCCTGCCATGCCCGGGATATATGCCCAGGGCCGCTATGAGAAATGCAGGTCTCTGAAGAGTGGCCCTTTAGTGAGTTCACCATTGGAATGCATCCACAAGTGGAAAGCCTGCCAATTCTCAAAACCTACTCCTTTGGAAGACCACCTAAGGGGTGCCAGGCAGATTGTCCCCTCAGTCCTGTGTCAGCACCAATTGAGGAGGTCTTAAGTTGGCAGGCAGTGTCCCTGGCAGCCCCAGGATGGCCTCCCAGGCCCAGAAAGCTGCTGCTTGAACTGCTAATGAGTTGGAGCAGAGCAGAAGGAGTGGGTCACTTTCCAAAATGAATTACTGCACTCCATTCCCAAATACGTGCCACAAACCTGCCCATGGGGCGCATCACCCAGGGAAGTGCAGGGAGGACCCTAGGTTTACCAGCAACCGTGGCCAGGCCTGGAGAATCCCAGACTACAAGGCTATGAGCCCAGGCCGAATGCTGGCTCTGTGGCCGGGATCTAGGCCCTCCCTTCTTCCTGGCCTTTGCACTTCAGAGCACCACTTGCAGTGTGCTGCCGTTCACATTTGCATTCTACACTCGGGAGAGGGCAGGGCAGCTACTGGCCATTACACAGAGAAAGAAACTTCACAGAGAAATCCACTCCCTGTGTGACTAGGGCCAGAAAGCAACCCCATTTCCTTTCTCCCTCAGTTCCTTCCCTGATGATGACTTCTTAGAGCACTTTCCTCTGTAGTGGGACATGCAAATGGGCTATGCTGATAGCATTTGTTAACTAGTGGCCCACTCCTCATTTCTTATTGACCCTTTCAGGCCACAGAAATTTCCTGAGCACCAGTCTGTGCTGGTGCCTTGCTTTTGGGAAAGTCTCTGTTTGAGAGGAGACAGTCCATCTGAGATGCTACACAGAGGTGGCTGTAAGAGCACTGGAGAGAGAGTCCATTGTTCTCCAGGAAGCAATCAGGCAAGGCTCTCCAAACCTGGAGTCTCCTGGCTGCACCTTTGGTCTACAGAGCTCCACAGCTCCCACCTCCCCAGCCACTCTCTCAGGCAAGCCAACAATCCCCTCCCCGTGTCCACCTGCCACACTTGGGCAGCAAAGGCCTGGGCCAGCTGTGCGTGCCTGACCTGCTGCAGTGAAGGCCCTGCCCATGCCGCCTGCTCCCCTCTGCTTCCGGATTCCTGCCCTCACCCAGCTTTCCTCCCACTTCTCCAGCTGTTCTCATCTTCTTCCCTGCTGCCTTGGCCCCTTCTTATGCTTAGGTGTGGATTCCTCAGGGCCCCATCTGGACCCTCACCCACCCGCACCTCCCATCTCTTAGCGTATAATCCCCACACCTCGCTTCTGACTCCAGATGTCCCTCCACTCAACACCTCCACCTGGGTGGCTCAGGTCACCTTAGTGCATCCCTCGATGAACTCTCTCTTCCTCCTCCAGTGCCTCTTCAACTTAGAGAAACACACCTCCACCCAGTGGCCACCCAAAACAGAACCTTGGATGCCATCCTCCATTCCTCTCTCCCAAGGTCTTATCCCACCAGCCACAAAGTCCTGAGTGTCTATCCCCTCAATGACACCCAGACCTCACTGGTGTCTCCGAATGTGGCTCAGCCCAGGCCTGTGCCACTGCCCTGCCTGGATCACAGTGGACACGGGTTCCTGGGTTCCTCTGCCCCAGTCCTATATCCACCCTCCAGCTGCTGTCCCAGTGAGCTTCTGAAATCTTGAATCTGCTCAGTTTAGTGACCTTTGATGACTTTCTGTGATCTTGAGCATAAATTCCAGTTTCCCAGTGTGTTGTGTGTAGCTCTGTGAGACTGGGTCTGGCTACCTTTCCAGTTCTCACCTCAATGTCCCACATTCTGTGCATGTGTGTGACTGTGCATGTGCTATCCCCTTGCGGGGAACACTTTCTCCCTCCTTCTCCCCTGGCTGACCCCTGCCCGCTTCTTAAGACTCAGCTCAGCTGTCGCTTCTCCTGACAGGCCTTCCTTGAAGGCCTTCCTCATCACCCTATGCCACACGGGATCTGCTAGCTCTCATCTGTGTTTCTGAATATTCTGAGCATATCTGTATCACTGCTGTCAGACTCAACGGTTGATAATCTGTCTTCCCATCCAGACTGTGAGTCCACTGAGAATAGGGTACTGCCTCATTCTGCACTGGACCTGCAGAGCCTGGCACAGTCCTGGTGGGTAGTCACTGCTCAGTCAGCTGGGCCTTAAATGGGGAGATATGGGGAAAAGTCTGAAGGTCCTGCCGGTGGCTGGCAGACAAGGAGGGTGTCTGGGTACAAGACAGAGCTGAAGAGATGGCCACATCACTCCCGGGTATGAGGATTCCCCCTGGCCTTTCCTGGAGCATCACAGAAGCCCGGCTTCTTTCAGGCCCTCAAAGGTACCAGCCACATTTCCCCACAGAGCTTTCGCACTGACCACTCCCTCTGCCTGCAGCTCCCTCTCCCTGCCCTTCTCATAGCCAACTCCTACCTCCTTCAGATCTATGCCGAAGCATCTTCTGCATGAGGAGGCCTCCCCAGTCCCCTCACGGGAGGTCAAGACCTCGTTGCCCTCTCTCAAGGCACCTCTGCTTCTTTTTCCAACTCTCACCATGCCGCTCAGTCCTTGTGCAATGCTTGGTTGCTGCAGGAAGATAGATAAGACCTGTCTGACCTATCTGCCACCATGACATTCTCGGGCTCTGCCACAGAGCAGGCAGACAACAATTACTCAGGACTGAGTTCAAAGGATTAATGAAACGGGACCGCAGGTTTGTGCTGTCTTTCTTCTTTGAGCGTTTGCCCCCGCTGCATCATTCCTGCACTGGCCTCAGACAACAGGAGCTCTGAGCCCCCTCCCTGACTCTGATGGGAAGGAAAAGGAGCACACGATTTTCGAGCTTCTCATTGAGAGCAGGATTTCTTCCTTTGTTGATGGCACTTTGAGAAGGTATGTGCAAAGCATGTGCAGACTCAATGTGGCCCATCACCTATTCAGCTTGAAGCTGGCAGTCAAGAAACAGAGGCAAGTGGCTGTGAAGTGAGGGGGTGAAGCAGCTGGTGGGAAGGCTGGGCTGCCTGGGCTCTGGTCCCAGTGTTGCTGCTGCCTCTCTGGGCATCTTGGGAAAGTCCAGGCCTTAATTCTTCCTCTATCTTTTGGAAGGTAAGGACGATCCCCTCCTAGGTGGTGTCTGCAGAAGTCTGAGATTCTTGGCCACAGAGATATTGGCTGCGGAGGTCTCATCAAGGTGCGCCAGGAGAGGGCGCTGATGCACAGCACTTGAGGCTCTCGGGCGGAGAAGACAAGCGTGGCTGCCCATTCTGGATAGCTTCCTGGCCCGGTTTCCCTGGCACTGGCTGGAGAGAGCCACACTCAGTATTTGTGTGGGCCATGGAGGAGATGCTGGCCCAGGAGGCTCAGAGGGGAGTCTGAGGTGTCAGAGCAAACCTCTGAGAGGCTTGATGAGAACCCATCTGAGGTGTTTGGGTGCTGTGTGCTTGGATGGGAGGCAACACCCCAGTCTCTTTACCTGTGTAGATCTGTCGAAGCCTTGAATGTCCCAGGCTTTCTTCCACTTCAGGGCTCCGAGCTGGCCCAGTGCTGCATGCTTTGTTTACACCATCTTATTAAATTCTCTGAGGCAAGTCCTCCTTGGGTAGGTGAGAAGAATGAGGCCCAGGGAGGTCAAGCAGTTTCTCTAAAGCCACACAGCAGTCAGTGGAGGACGATGAAGTCACACCTGCTGTTTGACTCCAGGGTCCATGCTATTAAAAAAAAGTGCTGCCTCCTGGCCAAGACTCGGGAAGTAGAAGTGACTTTCCCAAGGACCCTTGCCCCCACCCCCACCCCTCTGCATAAATGCCCTAACTTCTCTGCCTCAGGTTCTCCACTATCAGTGTCATAGTACTAACACTGTCCAACTGTGTCGTATTCATAGGACTCCTGCAACAGTTGAATCAGGGGGAAAACATCCCTTCCCCCAATACCATCCCAGTGCCCTGGGCTGCCCTCCATCCTTTCTTCCCTGACAGGGTCCTGTGGGTCCACAGAAGTCTGAAACTCTGGACCATGGTGATATCTGATACCAGCTTGAAAATCATATGTGTTCTTTTCCATCAGAGTCAACCTGCGGGTTGAGGCTGGCTCTGTGGACGTCTGAGAATAGGAAATGCTGCTGTCTGTCTGACTGAAGGCTAGGCAGGTCAGGGGACCAGATAGCCCAGGTTGGAGAGGTTTGGAATCAAGGGGTTTCTGTGGGAATGTAGGAGGAGCCACTGCTGCCTGCTGCTGTCAAGGTCCCATCTGAAAGCCTGGCTAAGCACCTGCTATGTGCTAAACTTCCTGGAACTCGGAGGAGTTTGGCTGCTGACGGTGACAGAAGAGTCAGTGTTTGCGGACAGCCTACTCCATCTTCTGCCACATGGTGGTCTCCTCTGTCATGCACTCATCAGACATCAGCTGCTGGGCTGGGGGAGACCCATAAACCTCACATCAGGTCTGACCTCAAATACAGGCCAGGCAGGACCACAGGAAATGTGGAGGGCAGACCCAGAAGTCTTGGGAAGGAACAGCATTTGAGCTGGAACTAAAAAGAAAAGCTAAGTTGTGAGCAGTGGAGAAGGGCGCAGAGGCAGAGGGAACTGCCTGAGCAGTGCTAGGTGAGAAAATGCAAGGGGAGTCAGGAAGAGTTTTGCTCACCCAAAGCCCCCATGGCTGTGGGAGGGGCAGTTGGAAGGCTTGGAGTCTGGCTCCTGAGGACCCTGAATGTCAAGGAAAGGGGCTGGGCCATGATTCTGTGGGCAGTGGCATCTACAGGCTAGAGGCAGTCCTTAGTCCTGCTGCTACTCGGCGAGTGGATGAAAGGCCCATCTCTGGGGCCAGCTGTATCTCACCTGGACAAACCTCCATAGCCCATGCTGAGGCTGGCTCAGGCTCCTTGCAATCAGCATTTTTCTCTGCAGGGACCTGGTGGGCTTGCCCTTGGGAAGTTGAAGCCTGTGCCTGTCCAGCTCCTCAGAAGGGCTATGATCCCCCTCAGCACTTGAGAGCAGGCAGTTCAGCCTCCCCCAGCAGGAGCTCACTGGGCCATTTAATCCACTGTGCCCAGACATCCTCCTCTGTAAGATGGGAGTGATAACTGTACCTGACTCAGGCTGCACTTAACTCACGCTCAGTGAGTCAATGCATGTCAAGTGCTCAGCACCATGACTGGCACGCGGTGACACACTCAGCAAGTCAAACCTCACCATCGTTATGGCCTGTGTGTCCTGAGTGTTCACGTCTGTGTTAGCACATGGACAGCTCCAAGCCAAGGCCAGCAGGTGGGCCAGAAGCAAACTGCCCTTCCAGCTGAGCCAGCCCTTTATCTGGGATCTCTTTTGCACCAAATCTTTCCTGCAAACTACTCCCTTAAGAGAGCTCTGCAGCATGGAAAACCTCTAGAGGGTCTCTTAAGCCTGATGTGCAGGGAAGGTACCTCCAGCTCGCCAAGGGGTTGCTGACAGGCTGTTGCAGGGCTCTCAGCCCTACTTGGGTCTGGATGGCACACCACACGGGAAGAGAGGAGGGAACATGGCTCAGACCCCGCTTGGGCTGCACAAGGAGAGAGTGGCCCCAGTTTGTACCATACACATAGATACCTCCCAACCTGTCTATTCCTTTGGGGGCAGTGAGGGCCCACAGATGCCAGCTCCTCGATGAGGCCCTAAACTAAAAAGACAAGCTAAGTTGTGAGCAGTGGAGAAGGGGACAGAGGCAGAGGGAACCTCCTGAGCAGCACCAGGTGGGAGAATGCAAGGGGAGTCGGGAAAAGTTTTCCAGCCCTTGGAAAATAAAGGGAACAGTCCAATTGCCTCACCCCAAGAATAAAGCCAACAAGTCTTCCTGGCAAGGGCAACTTTATTTCTTCATACTCCCATCATACTCCAAACCCCAAATCCCTAAACCCAACGGGAAGTCATAGGAGTGCCTTGGAAATAGTAAAAACCAGATTTTCTAAAAAGAATTTCTTTGATGTAACTCAGTGTGACCAGTTGATTTCTCTCTCCTTCTCAAGGTCCTCATCCTCAGGAAGCACGGGGAGCAGGTGAGGGCATTCCAGACAAGCAGCCATTGGATGGAGGAGTGGGGATCCAGTGGTCAGAGGTGTGTGAGTGCCAAAGCAAACAAAGAACCCACACCCAGGGAGGAGACACAAAACCAGCGCCACGGGACAGAGAGGCTGTGAACGTGGGTCACACCAGTGTGGCTGGTGCTAAAGGAGTTTCAAGCAGGAACCAGCATCTAAGTGTCTGGCCCCGGAGTAGGTGGGATGAGCACATACTCTCAAAATCTCAGTGTGCTTCAGCCATGTGCCAGGTGAGCCTGGGGTTGGAGGTGGGGCTGGAGCACCAGAAAACAGGTCCACACAGTCCAAGGAGGTAGGGCCTGGCAGACACATGCAGAGTCACCTTCCTCACCTGCTCTACCCAAGGGCAGGGGAAGGGAAAGGAAAGGTACAGAGGCAATGAGGAAAAAGAGACAGCAACATGGGTCTAGCAGAGGCCTGGGTGTAGGGGAGCACCTGGCTCATTTCTTGCTACGCATAGACCCACTGAGGAAGAATGTAGCAAGGAGGTGCTTAAGTACTTGACCCAGGGTCAGACGGAGCTGGTGTAAATCCCAGATCCACTCTTCCTGGCTGTTTGCTAGCTGTGTGAGCTCAGGCACCCTACTTAACATCTCTTAGCCTATTTACTCAGCTGTAGAATGGAGATGACACCAGTGTCTACGATTAAGAAGATGATCTCTGTAAAGTACCTACTACAAAGTAAATGCTTAATAAATTGAAGCTGAAAGTATTACTCCAAAGCATCCAATTAATTTACCAGCTTCAAGGTGCACGATTTATTTACAAAACCAGCTTCTGGCTGTCTGCACCCTTCAGTTGTTCAGATGGCTCCTGCTCCCTCTGTCTGAGCTTGGGACGGGCTACAAAAGGAATGGTCTGAGGTCAGAGTCCCGGACCAGATGGCCACTTCTCTGCAAAGCCACTTTTGGTGTGGCTGTTCAATTCTCACATGGCAGTTTTTCCAGCTAGGAGAACAGGAAGGTGGCAGCCTGGGGCAGGATGGGTCTCTCCCTGGGGGTGGAGTGGCTGAACGTGGGGCACAGGCTGAGTTTCTCCCCTCTGCCCCTTGAGGAGAAAGGCAAACCCCAGGCCTGTAGGATGGGACAGCTCATGCTGGCAGGGAGCAGCCTGGTGGGCTGAGAGGGGCTGGGAGAATCTGCCGAGGGTTGGGTTCTTCCTGCCGGCTCTGCTGGGCAAGGGGGTAGGATGCCCCTCATCCACGGTCATGGGCACTGAGACAGAGAGAATACAGGCCTGAGGGCCAAGGTCCCAGGCCAGCTCTGGTCCCAGGGCAAACTGACTTCTGGGAGCCTACCCCCAATCACCTTCGTCCCTTGATGTTCAGTGGGTGCTGGGGGCCTGCTCTCCAGTGGCTTCCGCTGCAGCCAGCTCCGGCATCCCCGCGGTATGACCGCACCAGCCCTGGGCAGCCCCTGAGGGTCCCTAGCTCCCAGATGGAGAGGCAGGAGGCCCTGGGCTAGTGTGCAGCCCCTCTTCAGCGGTTCTGTAGTAATGCACGAATCCTGAGGCATAAAGACCATGGTTCCTGGAGAGAGGGGCATCCTGATCACTGTCATGGGCGAACGCTGCCGAGACCTGCAGGATGGGGCAGCAGGCCAGTGGGTGTGAGGACCCAGAGATGAGGTCTGAGTGTGCCGAGGCAGCCTGGGTATGAAGGAATAAGAGGGTCAGCCTGATGCAAGCCCACCTCCCAGGTTCAGGCCCAGATACCCAGGACCAGCCTGTGCCTGCAACACCACAGTGGCAGTCCTAGAAGAGGGCAGGTCCATGTCTGCTCTGCAACCCAGGAAGCACTCAGCGATATCACTCACCCATCCAAGGGCACCCTGCTGGGAAGGGTGTGTCTGGGATTAAAACCCACCAGATTTGCCTCCTCTGTCTTTGCAGTCATGGGCCACAGTGCCCAGCTGCATGGTGGTGATTAGGAATGTTATAGATCACAGGCTTCGGGTCAAATCCCAGGTTTGCTACTTGCTAGCTGTGTGCCCTTGGTCAAGTTACTTAACTTCTCTGAGACTTGTTTTCTCATTCATAAAATGGGAATAATAGTACTGCTTATCTTATAGGATTACTATTGGGATTAAATGAGATGATGCTAGTGAAACATTTGTCTGAGAGCCTAGCAAGTCCTAAGGACCAAATTAATATTTCTGTGAGCTCACCATCATGCTTAGCACTTTAGGTATGTGGTTGTATATAATTCTCACAATGGCTCTATTGTTGCTGCTGTTGTTCTCTTTTTTTTTTTTTTTTTTTTTTTTTGAGATGGAGTCTCACTCTGTCACCCAGGCTGGAGTGCAGTGGCGCAATCTCGGCTCACTGCAACCTCAGCCTCCTGGGTTCACGCCATTCTCCTGCCTTAGCCTCCCAAGTAGCTGGGACTATAGGTGCTCGCCACTACGCTCAGCTAATTTTTTGTATTCTTTAGTAGAGACGGGGTTTCACTGCATTAGCCAGGATGGTCTCGATCTCCTGACCTCGTAATCCACCCGCCTCGGCCTCCCAAAGTGCTAGGATTACAGGCGTGAGTCACCACGCCCGGCCAGTTGTTCTCTCTTTTATAAGGAAACCACTCTCTTATAAGGCCGCTCTCCTAGCAGGTGGTCAAGCTGGGCTTGAACAGGACAGTCTTTCTGTAGTCTCTGTACTCCCAACCAGTGACACCTTTCTCCAAGAGCCCCAGCAGCCCTGAGAGGGGCCTGTCCATGGGCATGTTAGAGTCTGGGCCCCAGGTTTGAAGGATGTGGGGGCCTAGTGCTGCTCCCCCAACCCTCTATGGCCTCCTCAACTCACAGAGCATTCGTCCCTGACTGTTGTCCTGCAGAAGCAGCCAGCCTGTGCCTCCCTCTCAGTGGGCGCATCTTGGGAGCCCCTATGTGACCAGCCAGGAAGGGCCATGCTGGGCAAACTCTCCTCCTCAGAGCGGTAGTAAGGGAAGAACCCACTGAGCAGTTCTGAGTCCTCCTGGAGCGGTGTCTCGGGCTGCAGGTCCAACCCCTCCTCTGCCAGGAGGTACCCATAGGTACAGAAGAAAGGCAGGTACTCCAAGGCCACCTGGGCCCTATGTGAAAGGTGGAGGGAGCTTAGGGGCTTCTTGTCCCTTGAACTGGTGGCCTGCTGTTGGGAGGACAGGGGCCCTGGGTCACCCTCCTCCAGGAGGCTAGGAGAGGTTGGGGCTCCAGATTCATCCTCACAGTTCTTCTGAGACATCTGAGAAGAGAAGGACATTCCATCTGTTACTGCACCCTGAATTCCTAACCACACCAGCTCTGTCCCCAGTCCCTGCCTACATTGGAGGCTAGAGGGGTCTTACAAAGCCCAAACCTGACCGTGGCTCTCCTCTGTGAAAAACCAGCAGTGGGCCTCAACCATGGTTAGATTGTTCAAGCACACAGGCCTTCTTGCCATTCTTAAGTCACACCAAACTTGGCCTTCCCTTAGAATCTGTGCCAAGATCTGCTCCTGGACTCTCAGCTCAGAAGAGCCTTCCCAGTCCCAACCCCCCTGCAGGGTGACTCCAGATCATTTCATCACTGGAATGCTCTTGTTGGGGTGTGTGGTCCGCCTGCTTCATGTGTGGGGTGGTCTTATCTGTCTTATCTGTCTGGTGCCTCTCGTTCATAATAGGCATTCAATTGACACTTTTTCAATTAGTCTGCTGGCTCTCAGTCCAACTCATATTCCCTTCACTCTGTCCACTCCAGCTACACAGGCCTTCTCTTGGTCCATCTCCTTGCCAAGCATCCTCCCGCCACAGGGGCTCTGCATGGGCTAATGTTCCTGCCCAGAGTCTCTTCCCTCTCCCTTCTCCTAGGTGGTGACTTCCTCAGCACTTGACTAAGGTCACTTCCCTTATGTCCCCGGCTTAGTGGCATCACCTTCTTCATGACTGCCGCCACCCTCATACCCCTCATTCAGAGCACCTGTTCCTCTGCTGTGAAATATTTGACTGTGTGGTTTCTTGATTAATGTCTCTCATCCTGTTAGTTACAAATTCCACTGAGGCAAGGCCCATCTGTCTAGATCATTTCTGTGCCCCAAAGGCCTAGAAAAACCCTGGCATATGGTAGACACCAAGTATTGGAAGAAAGGAAAGAAGGGTGGGAGGGAAGGAAAGAGGTAGACAAAAAGAGAACACCTTGGCCAGGAACGAAGTCTTTATCAGACTCCACGGTGATAGGAGGGAGAAGTCACATCTTGGGGAGAGGGTGGAGAAGCAGAATGAGGAATTACTTCCCAGGCCCAGAGGGGACACGTGGCCCAGAGTACCGGGTAGTGAAAAGCCAGCTCATTCCCATGTTGACTGTGCTAGACCCGGAGCCCATCAGGAACATGGCAGGGGGCCCCTTTGATCCTAAGACAGCCCGCAGGCTGTTCCACTTGTGGACTCCAGTCCCATGGAAGAACCTAGGTGGCTTAGCCCCCAGCCTTCCTGACTCCCACCCTAGCCCTTAGGCCTTGAGTCCCTGCCCCTGACACATGCTCCTGTGGTCCATGCTCTCCCCCAACTCCCTGCAGGCAGCCTGACCACTGAGGTCCCTGTCCTTAGCCGGACCCCTTGGTAAGTGCCTACTGGCCCACAGACTGCCAGATTCTGGTGAGCAGGAACCAGGCCCCCTCCTCCAAGTCCCAGAGACCCAGCTCAGGGCCATCTTTGCTGAGTTTCTACAACTCCTGAACACTCCGTAGAGCTCTGTGGTCCTCTCTCTCAGGTAATCCTTAGGAAGCCCACTGGGATAGACTTGCCTTTCCAACCTCACTGTGCCAAGGAGACAGGACAGGCTAAATGGCAGCACCCAGGTTTGACCCACTCTGAAGCCTGTGCTCAGTTCACTGTGAATTATATGTTGTTGTGTGCCCCCATAAGACATGTTCAAGTCTTAAGCCCTGGCACTTGTGGATGTGACCTTATTTGGAAATGGGATCTTGGCAGATGCAACCAAGTTAATATGAGGTCACACTGGGTCAGGGTGGGCCCTAAATCCAATGACTTGTCCCTATAAGATGAGGGAAATTTGGACACAGACACACAGGGGGAATGTCATGTGATGACGGAGGAAGCAATTGGAATGATGCTGCCACAAACCAAAGCACATCAAGAATTGCATCATCACAGGAAGCTAGGAGGGAGGCACGAAGGAACAGATTCCCTGCTGAGACCCCAAGAAGAAAACAATCCTGCCAGCACCTTGATTTTGAAATTTTGGCCTTCAGAACTGTGAGAGAATAAATGTGTGTTGTTTTAAGCTACCAAGTTTGTGTTAATTTCTTCTGGCAGCCCTAAGACACTAACACATGTAGGTTTGCTGGATGGCTCATTTGTGGGGATAAAGGGATATGACACACACTTGAAGGCTCTCCCAGTACTACCCTGCGAGCAGCTTGGGGAGAAGGCCCATTGCCATGGCCAAGATTCATTCTGTGGGGGGCTCACCTAAGGCCCTACACTTCCTGCCACCCAGTGGGCACTGGACAGCACACACTCTCCCTGTGGTGGACCAGCGGCCCTCCCACAGCTCATTCTTTCCTGCCAGGGCCCCAGCTCCGCTTCAACAGTGAGTCCTGGATTGAAGGAGGCCAGGTGTCCTCTGAGCTCCCCTGGGAGGCCTCAGCAAGATGGCAGGTGTATAATGCCACTCACAGTCTCCAGTGAGCACCACTTCCGGCGTCCTGTTTTGGGGTCAGCAGTAGCACCGCATCGTGACACGATGAAGCCTAATCGTAAAACTCTGGCTGAAAAGACAAAGCCTCCCTCGGCAGGCCTCTCCCTCCCAGCCTCCTCTTTACCCTGGCAAATCCCCTGCTGCCTGCTGAGAAAAGATTCCATCATGAAGTCATAAGGCCTGGTGCCAGGCAAGAAAGCCAGATGGCTCTGTTACCATGGAGACTCTACCCAAGCACCCAACACCTGTGATCATCACCTGTCTCTTAATTCAGCTTAATCCACATCTTCCCAGGTGACTCAGGGGAAACAAAGAGAATGCAAACATCTTCTGGACTCTGATAAGTTCTTCATCACTAGGGGCCAGTGAGCTCACCTGGGACTTCTGCCCAGAGACTGTGAGAGTGACTCAGCGCCTCCAGTAGATGGTCAGGAAGGGCCCAAGGATCTGTTCCACCAAGTCCAGGAAACTGGAGTGAGCTGCATGGGCTGCTCCTCTCGGTGGTGCCTCAGTTCGCTCAGGGTGGGGCCAAGACACCAGTCTCTGCCCTTGTCACTCACTTTCAGCTGCCTCTCCTCTGTGGCTCTTCCCCAGTCACTTGGTGGCAGGACACAAGACAAGTGGAGCAGTCATGGGAGGGCTGATGATGTAGGACATCTGCTTTTTCCCACAGAGCCAATGTCCCCATCTCCTCTCCCAGGCTTGGTGCTCCTAAGTATCAACTACTGCCAGGGCAGTTCTCATGTGGTGTGTCATGTGGTCCTCTCCACAAATCTTCAAGTCAGGAAGTCCACCACTGTCATGCCATTTTGCAGACTGGAGAGTTGAGCCTCAGTGCCAAGACAGGAAGGTGAACCAGCCTGAAAAAGGGGCTCCAGTTAGTTTCTAGCCTTAGGGCTTGAGGCAAGAGAGCCTTGGAATGCCACTGATGGTCACAAGGCTGAGACATCTCCAGGACTTCACGCTTCCCCAGGGCTGGAGTCCAAGCCAGGAGTGACCCAGCTGGGTTCTCCAGGCTCAGGCAAGGCTCCCGCATCTCTCTACTCTGTGCCCTTAGACCCTGGTGCCCCTCTACTGCTGGGTCATTTTCTTTTGTATAGACTTAACTCTTTAATCCATATCAAATTTAGTTTTTGTAAGTGGTAATAGATAAGCCTCTAATTTTGTTTTATTTTGTTGAGTCACTTGAGTCAACATCATTTAAGAATAAATTATTTTTCCCTAACCTGATTTGAAATACCAAAATAGACACATTCTAAATTCTTAACTATTGCAAACTTAAGTTCACTTTTATAATTTATTTTTGTATCCATCGCTTTGTCTCTCTTTGTACCAACATCATATTATTTTGATCTCTTTAGTTTTATATAAATTTAATTCATGTTATGTTATCACCTTTTAAAAACTCAACTTCATTGAGGTCTAATTTACATACACCACAAAGTATACTGTTCATGAATTTATACATCAAATAACAACCTTGGAATTAATATATAGAAATGCCTCTTTTCAGGTAATCCGGTCTCTTGCTTCCCAACTCCAAGCAACCACTGATGTGCTTTTTGATACTATAGATTCATTTTCCCTATTCTAGAATATATGGAATCACACAGTACATGTTCTTTTGTGCCTAGTGAGCTTCTAATACTCAGCACTATGTTTTTAAGATTCATCTTTTTTGTGGTATAGTTTGCTCCCTTTTATTGAGGAGTAGTAGTAATACTGTTACGTGGTGTAACACAATTTGCTTATCTAGCCTTCTGTGTATACAGTCTAGTTGTTTCCATTGTGAATAGTGCTGCTAGAAATAGTTACATACAAGTCTTTGAGTGGGTATAGTTTTCATTCTTCTTAGGTAAATAGCTAGGATTTGAGTAGTTCAATCCTATCTTAAGTGTATGTTTAACTAAATAAGAAACTGCCAAACTGTTTCCATTTTATGGAATATCAAATGATACATTCATTTTACATTCCCAACAGTAATGTTGGGAAATGTCCCAGTTTCTTCACATTCTTACCACCACTTTTTAACTTTTGCCATTCTCGTGGGTGTATAGATACCATTCTGGTTTTAATTTGCATTTTCTTGATGACTAATGATGTTGAGCATTTCTTCTATGTGCATACTGCCATTTGTATATTTTCATTTAAGGGTTTACATCTTTTCTCATTTTAATAACTTTATTGTTATAATTAAAGTACAATAAGCTACATAGATTTAAAGTGTACAATTTGATCAATTTTCACATATGTACACACCTCAGAAACTATCACCATGGTCAGGATAACAAATATTTATATCAACCCCCAAATTTTTCTCATTTGCTTTTATAATCCATCTTCCCTCCATTCCCATCCACAGACAACCATTGATCTGCTCTCTTATTTTACATTTTCTAGAATTTTATACAAATGGAATCCAAAGTGTAGCTTTTGTATGATTTCTCTTAGCATAATGCTATTGAGATTAATCTATGCTGTTGCATGAATCAATAGTTTGTTCCTGTTTTGTTGAGCACTATTCCACTGCATGGATATATTCCTGTTGTTATTCTACTGTATGTAGTGTGCCATTCTTCTCTAGCTGTTTTGAAGATGTTTTTGTTTAACCTTTGTAAGTGGTAATAGATAAGGTTTTCAGCCCTTTATAATGTGTCTAGGCATGGTTTTCATTGACCTTACCCTTTCTGGGGTTTACAGAGCCTCTTAAGTACATTGATTTACATTTTTCACCACATTTAGGAAGATTTAGGTCTTTATTTTGTCAAGTATGTTTTTTCCAGCCTATTTCTCCTCCCCTTCTGGGACTCTAATGTCATGTATGTTAAATTTTTTTACGTTTTTCCATGGATCCCTGAGACTCTGCTCATTTATGTCTTAACCTTTTCTCTGTGTTCTTCAGATTTGTGTAAATCACATGTATCTATCTTTAAGCTCACAGACTCTTTCCAATTGACATCACCATTCTGCTACTGAAATCATCCAGTGAAATTTTTTTTTCAGATTTTGTATTTTTCAGTTCTAACATTTTCATTTGGTTATTTTTTTACAGTTGCTATTTCTCTATTGAGAACTTCTTTTTATTTGTGCCAAATGTGTTTTTCTTAACCTCACAGAACATACTCATAATAGCATTTTGAAGTCTTTGATGATAATTCCAACACATGGCCCACCTTGGGATTGACATTAATTTCTTTTCCTTGAGAATTGTTCACATTTTTCTGGTTATTTGTATGTTGGGTAATTTTAGATTGTCCTAGACATTTTGAATATCATTTTATGTAGACTTTGGGTCAGGTACATAATCCTCCGTAGAGAGCTGATGTTTTAGCTTTATCCGGAAATCAATTTAGTTAGGTTTGAGCTGCAAGTTCTGTCTTGCCTTTAGTATACAGTGGTGCAAATCTCAGTTCTCTAAGCCTTTGCAGTATTCATTTGGGTCTGTTTTTTGCATGCATTATTTAGCAATTAGGATAAAAAGATGTGTGCGCATGGTTTAAATCTTAGTTTGGTTCTTTTTGAAAGCTTTTCTATTCTGGTTTAGGTCTATCCCACTCATGCATAATTCAGGAGTTAGGCTGAGACTTGTAGGCATTTATTCACAGAATTAGAGGACTGCTTTTCTGGCTACCTTCCTTCCTGGATGTCCTCATGCTTTGTTTCCTTCTGTGGTCTCTATCCTGGTTCATTTGACCAGAAATACTGCATTTCTTCTAGAGTAGCCATCCTTTTGCCACCACTGCATTGCTGTAGTGTAATTAGAGTGTGCTTTCTGGGCAAAGCTGAGAGAGAAAGAAATAGAAACAGAGAGAGAGAGAAACAGAAACAGAGAAAGAGAGAGAGAGACAGAGACAGAGAGAGAGAGAGAAAAAAAAAAGAGAGAGAGAGAACAAACCTGGGAAACTCTCCCCTGCATGAATCACTGTCTCAAGTCCAAATAATTTTGCCTCTCCTCCACAATGTTCTTGTTTACTTTTTAGAGTTCTCGGGTAGCTAGTTTTTGCATTTTGTGTAGACTTTTTGGTAGAGTAAGTGGGAAGAATGGGCCATAGTGAACTTATCCTATCACGCTATGATCTTCATTTTGCCCACTTCTTATAAGATTGTTTGTCTTACTGTTGAATTGGAAGAGCTTTTTGTGTATGCTGGATACAAGTTCTTTGTCAGAAATAGGTATTGTGAATGTTTTCTCCCAGGTTGTGCCTTGACTTTTTATTTTATTAACACGGTCTTTCTAGGAAACAGAAATTTTAAATTGTGATGAAATCTGTTTATTAATTTTTTCATTTGTGCTTTTTGTATCCTAAGAAATCTTTGCCTACCATAAGATTGTGAACATTTCTTCTCACCTTATTTTTCAAGTTCTATAGCCTCAGCTTTTATATTTAGGCCTGTGATTCCATTTGAGTTCATTGATGCTATTTGAGTTGGGGAGCAAGAGTTATCTATATTTTCCATTTGGATAGCTATTGTGCATCACTGGCTGAAAAGACTTTTCTTTCTCTCATTGATACACATTGGCATATTTGTCAAAAATCAGTATATATATGTGGATTCATACCCGGATTATCTGTTCTGTTCCATTGATCTCTACTCACTGCCTTATTGTGGATCACAGTTTCTCAGCCTTGGCACTATTGATACTTTGAGCCAGATAATTCTTTGTTTCAGGGCATTGTCCCATGCACTGTTGGTTGTTTAGCAGCATCTCTGGCCTCTGCCCACTAGATACCAATATCATACTGCTCTCCTCCCTCCAGAGTAGTGACAATAAAGAATGTCTCCCAACTTTGCCAAATGTTCCCTGAGGGGAGGGAGATTGGCCCTGTTGAGCACTACTGCCATAAATTTACTACATTCCTTGATAGCTAGGATAGTCTGCCAACTTTGCTCTTTCTAAAATACATTTTTATATTTTTACAATATAAACAAAAATACATTCTAGGTCTTTTGCACGTTCATATAAATTTACGTTAAATTTATCTCTAAATATTTTGGGATTTTTATGTCTCTCTTTTTTAGTCGGTTTTATTGAGATCAATTGTGTACAGTGAAATTGACAAATACACTGTTACATTCTAAAGAATGTCTTCAGGTTGAAAGCTGAGGTAATTTTAGGGCTTCCCTCATTGGTTCTCTTTCTCCTTGGATCATTGTCCTGTGTTTTCTGTTTTCCATCATCTTTAAATAGTGGTTTCTTATTTTATTCAGTTTTCTTGTTGCTTATAGTGGGAGGGCAAGTCTAGTACCAGTTACCTCACTGTGACTACAGGCAGAAGTCCCTAATAACCAGCGTTTAACTGTCTTATTTATTGGAGTGGTTACTCTGTGCCAGAAACTACACTAGTCATTCTTCATTGATTATTTTATTTCTTATTAATAATCTTATCAGATAGGTACCAATGATCATCCCTATGTAAAGATAAGAAAATGAGGCTTAAAGAGGGTACGAATTTATTGAGTAATAGACAGTAGCAAATGGAAGGGCTGGAATTCAAATTTTGGTAGTCAGACTCCGAAGTGAAGTGTTTAATCACTTCGCCAGTTGTCCAAAAGCACTATATGAAAAATGATTTTAGATGACACACAGGCAAACTGTTTTTATTTTAGTAGAAAATTAATGTAATATGTGTTAGAAAAAATACAGTTACTACATCTGATATGGTTTGGTTCTGTGTCCCCACCCAAATATAATCTTGAATTGTAATCCCCACATGTTGAGGGAGGAACCTGGTGGGAGGTAATTGGATGATGGGGGTGGTTTCCCCCATTCTTTTCTTGTGATAGTGAGGAAGTTCTGACGAGATCTGATGGTTTTAAAAATAGCAGCTTTCCTTGCACGCTCTCTCTCTCCTGCCACCATGTGAAGAAGGTGCCTACTTCCCTTCACCTTCCTCCATGATTGTAAGTTTCCTGAGGCCTCCCCAGCCATGTGGAACTGTGAGTCAATTAAACTTCTTGTTTATAAATTGCCCAGTCTCAGGTAGTATCTTTACAGCAGTGTGAAAATGGACTAATACAACATCTAAGCCATGATTTTTCAGATGCTTTTGTTTGGGACAAGAGTGAGTAGATTTTTTTAAATAAAAAGATCAGTCTGTTTAAATATCTGTATTACAGGTCATAATCAGATATGGCAAGAACATGCAGGTGACAGAGGATATCTGCACTCTGGGAAGGTGCACTGATTATGCGTATCCCTTCTGGTTTGGTGAATGTGGCTCCAGGCCTGCCCCTGTGTCCACGTACATCTGTAGACATGGATGAATAGAACTCATTTTACTTAAGGGAAACTTGTACTGAAACTTGCTTTTTTCATTCCACAATATATGCTAGCCTTTGTCCTTACCCACACACAGAGAAAGTTCAAAGGCAGCCCCTCAGGCCTTTCTGTGGGGTTGATGCTCTTCCTTACCTGCAAGCAGCTTTTGGTGCCTTTATAGCAGGGGTCCCCAACCCCCAGGCCATGGACTGGCACTGGTTCATGGCCTGTTAGGAACCAGGCCACACAGCAAGAGGTGAGCAGCCAGCGAGAGAACATTACCACCTGAGCTCCACCCCTCGTCAGGTCAGTGGGGGCATTAGATTCTCATAGGAGTGCAACCCCTGTTGTGAACTGTGCATGCGATCTAGGTTTTCATGCTCCTTATGAGACTCTAACTAATGCCTGATGATCTGAAGTGGAACTGTTTCATCCCATAACCATGCCTTCCCCCTCTCTGTGGAAAACTTGTCTTCTACCAAACTGGTTCCTGGTACCAAAAAGGTTGGGGACCGCTACTTTAGAGTACATCCACCTCACAGCTGCTGCAAAAATCAGGGTTCCAGGATTTCCATAGCAGGCCCTCAGTTATCCCAGCCAGCACAGGGCCCAGGAGGAAATGCACATAGTTCACTGTGTCAGATGAAACTTAATCAAACTGGGAGGTAACAAAAGGCCCACAGCTCCAGCGTCTGGTCTAGCAAAACCCGCCATACTCTGTGGGCCCATCACAGGGAGGCCCTGCCAGTTCACAAGGCAGTGGCCTCCCATGGCCTCACTGAATCCTCACTAGGCCTTCATGCCCAGGGACCAGCCTGGATGATCCAGCTGAGACAAACGATGACTTGTCCAGGGCTGTAGAATGATGGAGCTGGGAATCTGCACCAGGAACTGTGCCGAGGAAATACTTTAAGCATACCCTTACATGTACCTCTCGCCACACCAGGGCCGGGGTTTAAGACCACCTGGTCAGGGCCAGACACATTGGAGAGTCCTAGGAAGACATTGGGGTGAAGATGTGCAGAGAAGATGCAAATATAACAGGAGGGATGATAGCTGAAAGGACAAAAACAGAGTTGAAGTTCAATAATTTGTGTGCCCCGTCCTAATTTCTCACAGTCCCACCTATGACTGGTACTATCGTTATCGACAGTTTGTCTATAAATTAATTCGCTTAAAAAATCCTTATGCACAGCAGGGTGACTACAGCCAACAATAATTCATTGCACATTTAAAAATAACTAAAAGAGTATAAATGGGAATGTTTGTAACACAAAGAAATGATAAATGCTGGAGGGGATGGATACCCCAGTTACCCTGATGTGATTGTTACAAATCGCCTGCCTGCATCAAAATATCTCATGTACCCCATAAATATATACACCTACTATGTACCCACAAAAGCTTAAAAAATAAAATAAAATAAATAAAAATCAATTCAGTAAATAACATCCCTTAAATATTCATATTTATCTGTTTATTTTTTTGAGACAGAGTCTCACTCTGCTGCCCAGGCTGGAGGGCAGTGGTGCGGGCTTGGCTCACTGCAACCTCCACCTCCCAGATTCATGCGATTCTCCTGCCTCAGCTTCCTGAGTAGCTGGGATTACAGGCCCATGCCACCACACCCAGCCAGTTTTTGTATTTTCAGTAGAGACAAAGTTTCACCATGTTGGCCAGGCTGGTCTCAAACTCCAGACCTCGGGTGATCTGCCCACCTCGGCCTCCCAAAGTGCTGAGTTTATAGGCATTAGCCACTGCACCTAGCCTAAGTACTCATATTTAAGCAGGCAAAATTTCACAAAGGAAGAATTGGGACAGGACGGTGTCTTTCTTTTATTGCATTTTTCTTGCACTTATTTTTTTTAATTAGTTATTCATTTTTAATTGACAAGAATGGTATATGCTGTATTACGTAAAACATGATCTTTTGAAGTTAAGTGTATATTTTAAAACATTAAACTAATTAACATATGTGTTACCTCACTTATTTTTTGTGGTAAGAACACTTAAAATCTCGGTGATTTTCAAGAACACAATACGTTGTTATTAACTATGGTCACCATATTGTACAACAGATCTCTGGAACTGATTCCTCCTGACGAACTGAAATTTTGTGCCCTTCGACCAACATCTCCCCAGTCCCCCACCCCCAGCCTCTGGTAACCACCATCCTACTCTGTGCTTTTATGAATTTGATTGTTTTAGATTCCACATATATGTGAGATCAAGAGATATTTGTCTTTCTGGGCCTGATTTATTTTACTTTATGAAATGTCTTGTAGGCTCATCCCTGTCACAAATGACAGGATTTCCTGCTCTGAGAAGCAGCCCTGCCCATCCTCCTTCCCAGGGAGAATCTAGGGGTGGGGATAGGGAAACAGAGGACCCCTCCTTCCGCTCCTTGCAATTCATGGGTTTGGAAATCCCAGAGTGGCAGAAACCTATGCCATGTCTCCCAGGGGGATCTAGAGGCAGGATCCCTCCTACAGAAGCCCCTGTAGCTGCAGGAGGCTTCAGGCAAAAAGTCCCGAGTTCCCCCACACACTCCAGGGAGCAGCTGATCATCGTCCTGTGTGGCCAAGGTCAGTTCCCGTAGGTGCTGCTGGTTCCTTACCCAGTGTCCACGCAACCCCTCCCATGATTTTCTCCTGGATGCAGTGAGAAACATTCGCTTATCTAGACCCCCTTGCAGCCAGAGAGCCCATGCGAGTGCAGGCAAATGGGCTAAAAATGGAAACACACGACAGGCCTTCTGGAAAAGACGTTCCCTAATAAAAAGTGAAGGCGTTCATTGATGTGTCTGCTCTTTGTTCTACCCTTGTCTTCCTGCCTCGAATGAGAATATCAAGAGGCCCCTGGTACACAGGGACTTGCAATATAAAA
This sequence comes from Theropithecus gelada, assembly GCF_003255815.1. Taxonomy (NCBI): domain Eukaryota; kingdom Metazoa; phylum Chordata; class Mammalia; order Primates; family Cercopithecidae; genus Theropithecus; species Theropithecus gelada. Next base: position 132,230,508 of record NC_037673.1, on the reverse strand, counting down.
TACGAAACCGCCTTGGGAAGAGTAGGACAAAAACCACATGCTGTGGGTGGCAGAGCAGAAAGAGAGGAGCCAGTCACCTCCCTGCTCAGTTAGGATTGCTTTTGGCTGCATGTAGCACATACTTGACAACAGTGGCTTAGCCAAACAGGAATTTATTTTTCTGACATGAGGAAAATTCCAGAGGGAGATATCAGGCAGCTGCAGCCTCAACTGGTGGCATAAAGCCTGGGGAGAGGGGCTTTTAGTGGGGCCTTTGCTCACTTACAGGCCAGCTAGGGCCATATTGTCCAAAACAAAAAGACAAAAACAGTAATTGGCAAGTGAATGTGAGCTTCACAATCCACAGATTAGGTTGCAAGACGTGATATTTTTATCTTCCAATACAACTAAATTATGTTCCCAGACCTAACTGGGCCCCATGGGAGGAAAATTAATGTAATTGAGCCAGTGAATTCAATCAGCTTGGGGCCAATTTAGTCAAAGTGAGTTGTTTTCTTTTTTTCTTTGTCCCCAACATAGCATTAAAATGGTCCATCTGAGGCAAAGCATGGTGGCTCATGCCTGTAATCTCAGCACTTTGGGAGGCTGCAACTAGAGGATCACTTGAGTATAGGAGTTTGAGACTAGCCTGGGCAATGTATTGAGCCTGCATCTCTACAAAAAATTTTAAAACGAGCTGGGCACAGTGGCTTGAGCCTGTGGTCCCAGGTACATAGGAGGCTGAGGCAGGAGGATCGCTTGAGTCCAGGAGGTGGAGGCTACAGTGAGCTGTGATCACACCACTGCAACTCCATCCTGGGCAACAGAAAAAGACTCTTTCTCCAAGAAAAAAGGTCCATTGGTACTATGGAATACCATTCAGCAGTACTACTCAAAACAGCAAAAATGAATCTCAAATGTTAAACTATGTGGAAGCAGCTAGGCTCAAAAGATGATATTGTGTATTAGTCCATTTATATGACATTCTGGAAAAGACAAATCCACATGGACAGAGGACAAATCAGTGGTTGCCAGGGGCCAGAGGCTGGGGGAGAGTTGTTGACTTCAAAGGAGCACAAGGAAATTGGGAGGGGTGAGACAGTATGTCCTAGATCTTAATTGTGTTGGTTACACATTTGCCAAAACCCATAGAAGTTTCCATTAAAAAGAATAAATTTTACTGTACATGAATTATACTTAAATAAAACTGATTTTTAAAAATAGAGGGAGTGATCTTGAGCCTCAGAAGGTAGAGATCATGTCTATTTTGCTCACCATTAAATTCCTGGTATCCAGCACACTATTGAATGAGTGAATGAATGGATATCTAAAATGAGAGCTTTCTCGTTCCAGAAAAGTTATTCAACTCTATATTCTACAACAATTTTTGGTTTTCAAAGAGACAGTCTTGCTCTATTGCCGAGGCTGGAGTGTAGTGGCGTGATCATAGCTTACTGCAGCCTGAAACCCTGGAGCTCAAGTAATCCTCCTGCCTCAGCCTCCCAAGTAGCTGGGACTACAGATGGATGTCATCATGCCTGGCTATTTTTTTTTTTTCTGTAGAGATGGGTCTCGCTATGTTGCCCAGCCTGGTCTTGAACTCCTAGCCTCAAGCAAGCTTCCTGTCTTAGCCTCCCAAAGTGCTGGGATGACAGGCATGAGCCCCCCCGACCCAGCCTGTAACGTTTTAATTCCACCAAGAAACTTTCCTCCCTCTTTGGCTGAGGGGAGTAGCAACAAAATGCCAAGGTATAGAACAAGGTGAATGCCTGATTTGTGGGGATTCTTCCTGTTGTTGAAATGGGAAAGAGATGAATCTAACTCTCCAATGGTCTTTGTTAGTAGAGTGTGATGTTCAATGGCCATTTCCACCCAATCACCTAAAATCAGGAGTGGGTATGAGAGGACCAAGGCAGAGAAAGTAAAGATAAATAATATTTAGTAAGCACCTTCCATGTTCTTGTGCTTTACATATACTAATTTATTTCATTCCCACAGCAAACCCTTAAGGAAGACTTGACACTGACATCTTATAGGGTGGGATCAGAAAAGCAAGCGGACTCTTGTCCTCTCGATGTCCACAACACTCACCTCTCGGGATTTTCTAAGCTGGGATGTCATGTACAGGAGGGCCTACACACGGAAGGCAGCCAAGAGATGGACGAAAAGATTGGGTATGTTTTTAAGCACTAAATGGTTATGGTAAAGTATTTTTTGGAGGGAAGTGAGGGGAGAAGTGAGGGAAAAAAAGTTTTTTGTGTAATATCAACAAGTGTAAAGTGAAATTTAGGGTTTCTTATCATCCTCGGCTTCTTTTAGGCTCCGCAGATATAATTAATATTATCAGATTTTTCCAGAGATAATTCACAGATATATAGCATATATATAGATAATATCATATATAATACACTATTAATAAAATATCTAAAATATTTATAATGTCAAGTATTAACACACAGTGTTACCACACTATGATGTTAATAAAATATCTATGATATTTATAATATCTAGTGTTAACACACTATGATATTAAGAAAATATCTTATTTATCATATGTAGTGATAACATACTATGATATTAAGAAAATATGTATGATACTTACATCACCTTGTGGTAACATAAAGTGTAAACACATCATGATATTAACAAAATAACTATTTATAATATATGGTGTTAACACACAGGGTTAACAGATTATGATACTAATAAAATATCTATGATATTTATATCTAAAGTTAACACACAGTGTTAACACACTATGATATTCATAAAATGCCTATGATATTTATAAGTATTGTAAACACGCAATGATACTAATAAAATATCTATGACATTTATAATATCTAGTGTTTACACACAGTGTTAACACACTATAATATTAATAAAATTTCCATATTTATAATATCTAGTGTTAACACACTATGATATTAATAAAATATTCAGTGTTAACACACTATCCTACTAATAAAATATCCATTATATTAATAATATCTTGGGTTAACATATGTGATACTAATAATAAATCCATAATAATCATACGTAACGTATCACAGAGTGTTAACACACTATGACATTAATAAAGTATCCATGATATTTATAATATCTAGTGTTAACAAACTAGGATATTAATGAAATATCCATAATATTTTAAATATCCAGTGTTAACACACTAAGATATTAATAAGATATGATGATATTTATAATATCTAGTGATAACATGCTATGATATTAAGAAAACATACATGATAATTACTATATCTAGTAATTATCTTCTCACTGTGACATTAGGAGTAACAACTCAGTATAATATTATGAACAATATCACTGGATGTACACTATCTGTGAAATCAAGTGTAACATCTCAGTAGGATATTAGTAATAATATAACTGGGAGTACACCACATGTGATATTAGGAGTAGCATCTTTCTTGGATATGATGAATGATATCTATTAATTATTATTATAATTATTAATTATTTTTCCTAATAGTTATTTTAATTCTCAATATGATATTATTCGTAATAATCTAGGGGGATGTTTTTCCTAATTTCACAGTGTGTTTACACCATGTGTGTACACCCTGTGGGGTTTTACGTACTATCATAGAAAAATAATACTTCTAATGTCACAGTGGGTTACGCTATGTGTGTATACTCTGTTATATTATTCATAATATCCCAGGGAAATATTATGTGGGGGTACACTCTGTGAAATTACCTGTAATATCCTAGAGGTTGTTACTCTTAATGTCACAGTGGGTGTACACGATTTGTGTACATCCTGTTTTATTATTTATAATACTATAGGGTGATGTTACTTCTAATGTCACAGTGAGTGCACACAATGTGTGGATACTCCCAGTGATACTAACTGTAATTTCCTAGGGGGCTATTTCTCCTAATGTCACAGTGGGTGTACACCATGTGTATACACTGTGTGATATTATTTGTAATATTCTAGGAAAATGCTACTCTTAATGTCACAGTGGTGTACACCATGTGTGTACACCCCGTGATATTATTCGTAATATTCTAGGAAAATGCTACTGTAATTTCACAGCGGGTGTACATCATGTATGTACACCCTGTGATATTATTTGTAAAATTCTTGGTGATGTTACTCTTAATGTCACAGTGGGTGTAGACTATGTGTATACACTGTGTGATATTATTCAAAATATCCTAGGGGGATGTTACTCCTCATGTCACAGTTGGTGCTTGGGGGATGTTACTCCTAATTTCACAGTAAGTGTACATTATGTGTGAATACCCTTTGATATTATTTGTATAATTACAGGGTGGGGTGTTACTTCTAATGTCACAGTGTGTGTACAACATATGTGTTCACCCTGTGATATTCTTTGTAATATTTTTAGGGGGATTTTACTTCTAATATCACAGTGGTTGTACAGCCTGTGTGTACAACCTGTGATACTACTCGTAATATCCTAGGGGGACTTGACTTCTAATATCACACTGAGGGTACACCCTGTATCACAGTGGGTGTACAACCTGTGATATTAGCAATATCCTAGGTGATACTATGTCTTATGTCACAGTTTTTGTACACTCTGTGATATTATTCATAATATCTTAGGCGAATGTTACTTCTAATGTCACAAGTGATGTATAACCTGTGATATTATTTGTTATATTCTAGGGAGATGTTACTCCGAATGCCACAGCGGGTGTACATCCTGTGATATTTATAGTAGTTTCTTTGGGGGATGTTACTTTTAATTTCACAGGGAGCGTACACCCTGTGATATTATGCGTTATATCCTAGGGAGATGTTAGTCCTAATGTTACAGGGAGTGTACATCCTGTGATATTATTCATAATATCCTAGAGGCATGTTGCTCCTAATATCACAGGAGTTGTACACCTTGTGATATTATTCATAATATCCTAGGGGTATGTTACTTCTAATGTCACAGCTGGTGTACATACTGTGATATTATTCTTAATATCCTAGGGGGTTGTTACTCCTAATGTCGCAGAGGATGTACACCCTGTGATATTACTGGTAATATTATAGGGGGTTGTTACTACTAAATTCACAATGGGGGTACACACTGTGATATTATTGGTAATATCCTAGGGTGATGTTACTTCTAATGTCACAGGGGTTGTCTTTCCTGTGATATTATTTGTAATATCCTAGGGCGATACTACTTATCATGTCACAGGGGGTGTACACCATGTGATATTATTAACAATTTTCTAGAAGTTTGTTACTTTTAATGTCACGGGGTATATACATTCTGTGATATTATATATAATATCCTAAGAAGATATTACTGCAAATATCACAATGCATCTACACACATGGTGTTCACCCTGTGATATTATTTGAATTATTTTAAGAAGATATAACTCCTAATATCACAGTGGGTGTACACGTCCTTTGTTAATATTTGTAATATCCTAAGGGGATATTACTCTTAATGTCACAGTGGATGTACACCAAGTGTGTACACACTCTGTAATATTATTCATAACATCCTAGGAGGATGTTACTCCTAATGTAACTTGGGTTATACACTATGTGTGTACACCGCTGTGTTATGTTATTCGTAATAAACTTTAGTGATTTTAACTTTAATATCACATGGGTTGTATAGCATATGTGTACAACCCATGTGATATTATTCATAATATGCTAGGGGGCTATTATCTCTAGTATTTTGGTGGATGTTACTCCTATAAAACAGTGGTTGTACACCATGTGTGTACACCACAGGGGGTGATATCATTTCTATCATCCTAAGGGGATGCTGCTCCTAATGTCACAGTGCTTATACACCATGTGGGTGCAACCCCGGTTATATTATTTGTAATGTCCTAGGGGGTTGTTAATCTTAATGTAACCCTCTGGTTACATGTAATGTAACCATTATGTGTATACACTCTCTGGTTTATTATTTGTAACATTTTTGGAGATGTTACTCTCCTAATGTCACCGTGTGTTTACACCTTGTTTGTACATCTTTGGATATTATTCGTAATATCCCCAGGAAGTATTCTTCTGCTAATATCACAGTAAGTGTTCACCATATTTGTACTCCCTGGAATACTATTCATAATATCCTTGTGAGATATTACCTCCTAATATCACAGTGGGTTTACACCCACTGTGTGTACATTCTGGGATATTATTCATAATATACTGGTAAGATATTATTCCTAATATTGCAGTCGGTGTACACTCGAATATATTATTCATAATATCCAGGGGAGATATTACTTCTAAAATCACAGTGGGTGTACACTGTGGGATATTGTTCATAACATCCTGGAAAGATATTATTCATTATGTCACAGTGGATGTATACCATGTATGTACACCCTGGGATATTATGCATAATATCCTGGGAAGATATGACTCCTAATATCACAGTGGGTGTACACCAGGTGGGAACACCCTGGGATATTATTTGTATTACCCATGGAAGATATTAGTCTCCTAATATCACAGTAAATGTACACCTTGTGTGTACACTCTGGGATATCACTCGTAATATCCAGGGGAGATATTATTCTCCTAATATTACATTGGGTGTACATCATGTGCGTACACCCTGGATAATATTTGTAATATCCTTGGGAGATATTACTTTCCTAATACTACAGTAGGTGTACAATATTTGTGTACAACCTGGGATATTATTCTTAATACCCTTGAGAGATGATACCCTCCTAATGTCACAGAGGGTGTATGCCATGTGTGTACACCCTGGGATATTATTCACAGTATTTTGGGGAGATATTACTCTCTTAATGTTACAGTTTGTTTACCCCTTATTTGTAACATCCTGGGAGATATTACTCTCCTAATATCACAGTAGGTGTTCACCATGTTTGTATACCCTTGCATACTATTTGTGATATCTTTGGGAGGTACTTCTCTCCTAATATCACATTGGGTTTACACCATGTGTGTATACTTTTGGATATTATTCATAACATTTTGGGGAGATATTACTTTCCTAATGTCACAGTGCGTTTTCATCTTGTTTGTACATCCTGGGATTATTATTTGTAATATCCTGGGGAGATATTACTCTCCTAATATCACAATAGGTGTTCACCATGTTTGTACACCCTAGAATATTATTCAGAATATCCTTGGGAGGTATTACTCTCCTAATATCACAGTGGGTTTACACCATGTGTGTACACTCTGGGATATTATTCGTAATGTTATGTGGAGATATTACTCTCCTAATATCACAGTGAGTGCACACCATGTGTGTACAACCTGGGATATTATTCGTAATATTCTGGAGAGATAATACAGTGTGTGATATTACACCCAGTATCGCAGAGGGTGTATACTATTTCTTTGATATTTTTCCTAATATTCAGGGGAAAATGATATTACTCCTAATATCGTAGGATTTGTATACCTCCCTTGTAATATTGTTCCAAATATCTAGGGAGAGAGAGAATGATACTGCTCAAGATATCCCAGGGGATGCACATTCCCCAGTGAGATTGTTCCTAATATCCATGAAGGAGAGGATGACATGACTGTCATTATCGCAGGTGGTGTTCACCCCTTCTGTGATACTGCTTCTAATATTTAGGAGGGTAGTGGATGATGTTACTCCCTATATCGCAGGGGATATACACCCCCCTTGTGACATTGTTCCAAATATCCAGGGGGTGAAAGGATAGTATTACTCCCGATATCGCAGGGATTGTACACCCCTTTATGATACTGTTCCTAATATCCAAGAGAGGAGAGGATGACATCACTCCCAATACTGCAGTTGGTGTACACCTCTTCTGTGATATTGTTCCTAATATCTTTGAGGGAAGAGGATAATATTACTTTCAGCATCGCAGTGGATGTACATCTTCCTTGTGATATTGTTTCTAATATCCAGGGGGAAAGAAGATGATATTACTGTCAATATCACAGAAGGTGTACACTCCCCGTGTGATATTGTTCCTTATATTTAGGCGGAGAGAGAATAACATTACTCCCAAGATCTCAGGGGGTGTACAACCCCTGTGATATTGTATCTAATAGCCGGGGGAAGAGGATGATATTACTCAAAATATCACAAAGCATATACACTCCTCCTGTGATATTGTTCCTAATATCCAGGTGAAGAGATAAAAATACTCCCAATATTGCACTGGGTAGACACTCCCCACATAATAATGTTCCTAATATTTGGGGGGGAAATATAATATCACTCCCAATATATCAAGGGGTGTACACAACACTTTTGATATTGTTTCTCATATCCTGTGAAAAAGAAAGTGGTATTACTACCAAATTCACATGGGGCATACACCATACTGTGATATGATTCCTAATATCCAGGTGGGGGGAGGATGATATTACACTCAATTTCCCAAGGGTTGTACACCCCCACACTGATATTGTTTGTAATCTCCAGGAGAGGAGAGGATATTACTCTTAGCATCACAGGGACTGTACATCACTCCTGTGATATTGTTCCTAACACCCTGGGTGGGAGAGGATATTATTACTCCCAATATGGCAAGGGGTGTACACCCACCATGTGGTATTGTTTCTCATAATTCGTGGGGGAGAGGAAGATATTACTCCCAATATCACAGAAGGTGTACACTCCCCCTTGTGATATTGTTCTTAATATCCAGTGGGGAGAGGATGATATTACTCCCAATATCGCAGAGAGTTTACATCCCTTTCCCCCTATGATATTATTCCTCATATCTATTGCGGGAGAAAATAATATTAATCCCAATAACGCAGGGGTTGGACACTCTTCCTGTGATATTGTGCCTAATATCCAGGGAGAGAGGGGATGGTATTACTCCCAATGTCTCATGGGGCGTGCACCCCTCCTGTCATACTTTTCCTAATATTTAGAGGAAAAGAGATTGACATTACTCCCAATATTGCCGTGCATGTACACCCCCTGCCCCCCCCTCGTGATACTGTTCCTAACATCCAGGCAGAAAGAGAATGATACTATTGCCAACATCGCAAGGGTTGTACACTTCCCTGTGATATGGTTCATAATATTCAGGGGGGTAGAGGGTGATATTACTCCCCATAACGAGGGAGGTTTACACTTTCATGTGATATGGTTCGTAACATCCAGGGTGGGGAGAGGGTGTTACTACTCTCCATATCGCGGGTGGTGTACACTCCCCTGTTATATGGTTCATAATATCCAGGGGGGAGAGGGTGATATTACTCCCCATATCACTGGGGTTGTATATCCCTGATGATATGGCTCATAATATCCAGGGGGGAAGTGAGTGATATTACTCCCCATATCGCGGAGGATGTACACCCACTGTGATATGGTTCATAATATTCAGGGGTGGAAAGGGTGCTATTACTCCCAATATCGCGGGAGGGTGTAACTGACCACTTGTGATATTGTTCCTAATATCCAGCGTCGGAGAGGATGATATTACACCACCTTTCGCGGGAGGTGTACAGTCCCCCATGATATGTTTTGCAATATCCATGGTGGGAGAGGGTGATATTACTTTTTGTATCGTGGGGTGTGTTCAGCCCCTTGTGACATGGTTCACAATATCCGTGGAAGACAAGGTAACATTACTCTCCATATCGCAGGGGGTGTACACCCCGCCCCCCAGTGATGTGGTTTGCAATATTCAGCGGGGCAGACGGTGATATCACTCCCCATATCGCGGGGTGTGTACACCCCCCTGTGATACGGTTTGTAATATCCGGGGAGGGGGAGAGCGTGATATCACGCCTTATATGGCGGGAGGTGTACAACCCCCTGTGATATGGTTCACAATATCCAGGGGTGGAGAGAATGATATCACTCCCCATATCGCGGGGAGTGTACACACCCGTGTGATATCGTTTGCAATATCCTGGTGGTGAGAGGATGATATTACTCCCCATATCACTGGGGGTTTGATATGGTTCATAATATCCACGGGCGGAGAGGGTAATGTTACTCCCCATATTGTGAGAAGTGTGTTATGGTTCGTAATATCCAGAGGAGGGTAGGGTGATATTACTCCCCATATCCCGGGGGATGTACACTTTTCTGTGATATGGTTTGTAATATCCAGTTGTGGAGATGGTGATATTACTCTTAATATCGTGGGGCGTGTAACCACCCACTTGTGATATTGTTCCTCATATCCAGGGAGAAAAAGGACGGTTTTACTCCTAATATCACACGGGTGTGCACCACCGCTGTGATATTGTTCCTAATATCTAGGAAAGGAGAGGATAATATGACTCCCTATAGTTCAAGGAACATACATTCCTCCTGCGATATTGTTTTTAATATCCAGAGGAGGAAAAGAATGATATTTCTCCCAATATCGAGGGTGGTGTGCACCCCCACGTGATATTGTTTCTGATATCCAGGGAAGAAAAGGACTAATATTACTCCCAATATCAAGAGGGGTCTACATCCGTTCTGTGATATTGTTCCTAATATACGAAGTGGGGAGGATATTACTTCCAAAATCACAGGGGATGTACACCATTTCTGTGATATTGTTCCTAATATCCAGGGATGAAGAAGATAATACTCCCGCTATTGTTTCTAATATCCAGAAATGGAGAGCATGGTATTACTCCCAACATTGCAGGGGCTGTGCATCCCTTTTGTTACACTGTTTCTAATATCCACAGAAAGAGAGGATAATATTATTCCCAATATTGCAGGGAGTGTACACACCCACTGTGATATTGTTTCTAATATCCTGAGGGGGAGAGGATGATCGTACTTCCAGTATTTCAGGGAGTGTACACCATTGCTGTGAAATTGCTTCCAATATACAAAGCGTTAGAGGCTGTTATTATTTCAATATCGCAGGAAGTATACACTCACTCTTTGATATATTTCCAAAAGTTTAGAAAAGAAAAGAATAATATTACTTTCAATATTGCAGATGGTGTACACACTTTCTGTGATATTGTTCTCAATATCAAGGGGGAGAGAAGGTGATACGACTTTCAATATCGCAGGGAGTGTACACCCCCCTTGTAATATTGTTCCTAATATCCAGGGCAGGCAGAAGATGACATTACTTCAAATATTGCAGAAAGTGTAACCCCCCTCTGTGATTTTTTCATAATATCCAGGGGAAGAGAGGATGATATAACTCTCAATATCGCAGGGGATGTACACCAGCCCTGTGATATTGTTTCTAAAATCAAGAGTGAGGGGAAGATGACATTACTCCCAATATCACAAAAGGTGTACACCCCTTCTGTGATATGGTTCCTAATATCCATGGGAAAGAGGATGATATTACTCCCAATACCGCATGGGGTGTACAACCCCTCTATGATATTGTTCTTAATATCCAGAGGAAGAGAGGATGATATTACTCCGAATATTACAGCGGGTGTACACCCCCCTGTGATATTGTTTTGAATATCAAGGGAAAAGAGGATGATATTACTCCTTATATCAAAGAGTGTGTGTACCACCACTCTGATATTTTTCCTAATATCCAGGGAGGAGATAATAAAATTATTCCAAATATCACAGAGGTTGTACACCTCTCCTGTCATATTGTTCCTAATATCTAGGGTGGGGAGAAGATAATATTACTCCTAATTACTCAGGTGGTGTACACCACCCCGTGATATTATTTCTAATATCCAGGGGGAAAGAGGATGATATTACTCCCAATATCACAAGTGGTGTACAGCACCCCTGTGATTTGTTCCTAATATCCAGGGAGGGAGAGAATGCTATTACTCCCAATATCGCAGAGAGTGGACAACCCCCTCGTGATAGTGTTCTTAATATCCAGAAAGGGAGAAAATGATATTCCAATATCGCAGGTTGTGTACATTCCCCCTGTGATATATTTACTAATAACCAGGGGATGGTGGGGAGAGGATGCTATTACTCTCAATATCGTGGAGGTTGTACACCCTCCTTGTGATATTGTTCCTATTATCCAGGGGGACAGACGAAGGTATTATGATCAATATCCCCAAAATTTTGCACCCTCTGCTGTGATATATTTCCTAATATCAGAACGTGAGAGGATAATATTACTCCCTAAATTGCAGGAGGTGTACACTCTTCCTGTGATATGGTCCCTAATATCGATGGGGAAAGAGGATGTTATTACTCCCAATATCGCAGAAGTTGTACATCCCTCCCCCATGATATTGTTTCTAATTCCTGTGGGAGAGAGGATGATATAACTCCCGATATCGTAGGAGTTGTACACCTCACTTGTGATATTGTTTCTAATATCCATGGGGGTGACGATGATATTACTATCAATATCCTAAAGAATGTACACCCACAATATGGTACTGTTCCTAATATCCAGGGGGAGAGGAAGATACAACTTCCAATATCGCAGGGGGTGTACATCGCCTGTGATATTGTTTTTAGCATCCAGGGGAAGAGAGGATGATATCACTCCCAATATCTCAAAGAATGTACACCACTCTGGTGATATTTTTCCTAATGTACAGGGTGGGAGAGAATTATTTTACTCCCCATATCGCAGGGGATGTACAGCACCCTGTGAAATTCTTCCTAGTATCCAGAAGGAAAGAGAATGACATTACTCCCAATATCGCAGGGTGTGTAAACCCCTTCTATGATATTGTTTCCATTATCCAGGGAGGGAGAGGATAATATTACTACCAATATTGAAGGGCAGATGTATTCCCTCCCTGTGATATTGTTCTGTATATCCAGGCAAAAGAAGATGATATTACTCCCAATATCACAGAAAGTGTACACAACGCCCACCCTTCCCCACTCCCCCACCCCCGGTGATACTGTTTCTACCCGGGGGTGGGGAGAAGATAGTATTATTCCCGATATTGCAGTAAGTGTACACATTCCCGGTGATATTGTTCCCAATATCCAGGGGAAAGAAAATCATGTTATTCCCAATATTGAAGGATGTGTACACCCCCCTGTTATGTTATTCCTAATATCCGGGTGGGGATATGTTAATATTGCTCCAAATATTGCCGGGGCTGGTCACCCACTGTGTAATATTATTCCTAATACCTGGGGGGGGGGGGATAATATTACTCCCAAAATCGCAAAGGGTGTACATCTTTCCTGTAAATTTGTTCCTAACATCCGCTGCAGAGACAGGATGATATTACTCCCAATATTGCAGGGAGTGTACATCCCCACTTTAACATTGTTCCTAATATTCAGTAGTGGAGAGGATGGTGTTACTCACAATATCACAAAGAGTGTACAACCCTCTTGTGACTTTGTTCCTAATATCCAGGGGAAAAGAGGATGATGTTACTCCTAATATCATGGATGTGTACGTTCCCCGGTGATATATTTCCTAATATCCAGAGGAGGAGAGGATGATATTACTCCCAATATCACAGGGAGTTTACACCGCCTCTGTGATATTGTTCCTAACATCTAGGTAAGAAGAGAATATTACTCCCAAAATCGCAGAAGGTGTACATCCCAAGTGTAATGTGGTTCCTAATATCCAGGGGGGGATAGGATGATATTACTCCCATTATTGCAGGAGCTGTACACCCTCCCCCGGTTGATATTGTTTCTAATAACCAGGTGGAAAGCGGATTATATTACTCCCAGTATTGCAGGGGCTGTAAACCCGCATGTGATATTGCTTTTAATGTCCAGAGGCGAGAGGATTCTATTACTATCAACATCTCTAGGAGTGTACACCCCGCCTGTGGTATTCTTCCTAATATCCAGAAAAGGAGAGTTTGATAGTAGTCCAAATATAGCAAAGGGTGTACAGCCCACTTGTGGTATTGCTCTTAACATTTAGGGAGCAGAAAATAATACTACTCCCAATATCAAAGGCGGTGTTCACCACTTCTGTAATATTGTTCTTTATATCCAGAAGAAAAGCGGATATTACTTTCAATAGCGCTGAAAATGTCCACACCCCCTTGTGATATTTTTCCTAATATGCAGGGGAAGAGAGGATGACATGAGTCTCAACATCGCAGGGGGTGTACGCCCGCCTGTAATACAATTTCTATATCCAAGGGAAGAGGAAGGATGAAATTATGCCCAATATCGCAGTGGCTGCACACCCACTCCCCGGGTGATGTTGTTTCTAATATCCAGAGGGGAGAATATATTAATTTTTTCCAATATCGTAAACACCTTGAGTGTACATCCCCCCGTGATAGGGTTTGTAATATTTAGAAGGGGAGAGGGTGATACTACTCCTGATATCACGGGGTGTGTACACCCCGCTGTGAAATGGTTTGTAACATCCAGTGGCGGAGAGGATGACAATACTCCCCATATCGCTGGGGAGTGTACACTCCCCTGTGATATGGTTCGTAACATCCAGAAGGAGAGAGGGTGATATCACTCTCCATATCGCGGGTGTGTGTACACCCCCGTGTGATATGGTTCATAACACTCAGGGGAGGAGAGGGTTATAACACTCCCCATATCACTGGGGTTGTACAACCCTCTGTGATGTGGTTTGTAACATCCTGGGGGGAGAGGGTGATCTCACTCCCCGTATCCCGGGGTGTGTACAGCCTTCTGTGACATTGTTTGTAACATACACGAGAGGAGAGGCTGATATTACTCTCCACATTGCGGGGGTGTCCACCCCCCCTATGATATGGCTTGTAACATCCGGGTGGGAAGAGAGGGGAATATTACACCCCATATCGCGAGGGGTGGACACACCCCCGTGATATGGTTCGTAATATCCGGGGGTGGGGGGAGAGGGTGATAACAATCCCCACATCGCAGGGGGTGTACACCCCACTATGATATGGTTCATAATATCCAGGGGGAAAGAGGGTGATATTACTCCCTACATCGCGGGGGTTGTCCGCACCTTTGTGATGTGGTTCGTAATATCCAGGGGGTGGGAGAGGGTGATATTACTCCCCACATCGCGGGGGGCGGGTCCAACCCCCTGTGATATGGTCCATTATATCCAGGGTTGGAGAGAGTGATATTACTCCCCACTGTGGGAGGTGTCCATCCCCCTGTGATATGGTTTGTAATATCCGGGATTGGGAGAGGGTGATAATACTCCCCACATCGCAGGGGATGTCCACCCCGCTATGATATGATCTATAATATCCAGGGAGGGGGGAGAGGGTGATATTACTGCCCACATCGCGGGGGTACGCATTCCCCTGTGATGTGGTTCATAATATCTGGGGTGGGAGAGGGTGATATTACTCCCCACATCGTGGGGGGTGTCCACCCCCTTGTGATATGGTTCATAATATCCATGGGTGGAGAGGGTGGTATTACTCCTCATATTGCAAAGGATGTAACATAATTCGTAATATCCAGGTGGTGCAGAGGGTGATATTACTCAACACACTGCAGGTGATGTACACACCCCTGTTATATGTATCATAATATCCGTGGGAAGAGAGGGTGATGTTACTCCTCATATTGCAAGGGGTGTAGCATAATTCATAATATCCAGGTGGTGTATATTGCAGGTGGTGTACCCACCCATTATATGGTTAGTAATATCAAGGGTGGGGTGAGTGTGATATTATTCCCCATATCTCGGGGGATGTACATCTCTCTGTGATATGGTTTGTAATATCTAGAAGGGGAAAAGGTGATATTACTCACCATAGGGCAAGTGGTGTGATATGGTTCATAGTATCCGGGGCGGGGAGAGGGTGATATTACTCTCTATATCGCGAAGGTTTTACATCCTTCTGTGATATGGTTCATAAAATCCATTGGGGCGAGAGTAGGTGATATTACTCCCCATATCGAGTGATGTGTACACCGCCTTCCACGTTATATGGTTCATAATATCCAAAGGGCAGTAAGGTGATATTACTCTTTATATCACAGAGGATTTACACCTCCCTGTGATATGGTTCCTAATATCTGTGGGGGATGGGGGAGAGCATGACATTACTCCCCATATTGCGGGGGGTGTACACCCTTCTGTAATATGGTTCTTAATATCCTGGGGAGAGATGGTGACATTACTCCCCATATCGCAGGGGCGTGAACACCTCCCCTTCCCCCGTAATATGGTTCGTAATATCCAGGAGGGGAGAGGGTGATATTACTCCCCATATTGCGGGGAGTGTACACCACTCTGTGCTATGGTCCATAATGTCTAGTGGGGAAAGGGTGAATATGACAATTTTGTGTCTTGGCGGTTGCTCTTCTCGAGGATTATCTTTGTGGTGTTCTCTGTAGTTCCTGAATTTGAATGTTGGCCTGCCTTGCTAGGTTGGGGAAGTTATTTTGGATAATATCTTGAACGTGTTTTCCCATATCGCAAGGGATTTTATATATTTGGGAATATCTAGGAGAGGAGTGGTGATATTACTCTCCATTCCGTGGGCTGTGTACACGCCCTTGTTGTATGGTTGATGATATTTAGGGGGAATCAGGGTGATATTACTCCCCATATCACAGGGGTGTACACCGTCCTGTGATACGGTTTGTAATATCCAAGCGGCGAGTGGGTAATATTACTTTCTATATCGCGACGGGTGTGCACCCCTGTGCTCTGGTTCATAATATCCATTTGGGGAGAGGGTAATATTACTCCCCATATCACAGGAGGCATACCCCCACCTTTGTAATATCGTTCGTGATCTAGTGTCGACAATGAGGTGTTAAAGTCTTCCCTTATTATTGTGTGGGAGTCTAAGTCTCTTTGTAGGTCTCTAAGGGCTTACTTTATGAATCTGGGTGCTCTTGTATTGGTGTATGCATATTTACAATAGTTAGCTCTTCTTGTTGAATTTCAATATTGCAGAAGGTGTACATTCCCCTGTGATATTTTATGTAACGTTCAATGGAGAAGAGAATGATATTACTCCCAATATTGCAGGTGTTCTACATTCACTGTGATATCGTTCAAAATATCCAAGGAAAAAGAAGATGATATTACTACCAATATCACAGGGACTGTACACTCTCCTGTGATAATTGTTTTTAATATCAAGGAAAGGAAGAGGATGATATTACTCCCAATGTCGCAAAGGGCGTGATATTTTTGTAACATCTACGAGGGGAGAGGATGATATTACTCCCAATATTGCAGGGGATGTACACTCCCCTGTGATTTTGCTCTTAATATTCAGGGTGGGAAAAGATGATATTACTCCAAATAATGCAGGGAATTTAAAGCCCCTCGTGATATTGTTCTTAATATCTACGAGGGACAGGATGATACTACTCTCGATATTGCAGAGCATGTACACCCTCGTGTGATATTGTTCATAATATTAAAAGGGAAAGAGGATGATATTACTCCCAATATCGCAGGGGGTGTACACCCCGTGTGATGCTGTTTGTAATATCCACGGGGCAGGAGGATGATTTTACTCCCAGTGTTGAAGGGGGTGCAAACTCCCCTGTGATATTGTTTGTAATGTCCAGGGAAGAAAGGATGATATTACTCCCAATATTGCAAATTGTGTATACCCTCCTGTGATATTGTTCGTAATATCCAGGGAAGAAGAGCGTGATATTACTCCCACTACCACATGAAGTGTACACCTCCCTGTGATATTGTTTGTAATATCCAGGAAGAAACTGGATGACATTACTTTTAACCACTGCAGGGGGTGTACACCTCCCTGTGATATTGTCCATAATATCCAAGGGGTGAGAGGATAATATGACTTTCAATATCACAGGAGGTGTGCACCTTCTGAGATACTGGGAGTAATATCATCTTCTCTCCCCCTGGATATTACAAGCATCCTGGCGAGAATCATATTACTTCTAATATTGCCAAGAGTGTACACCCCTTTTGTGAAATTGCTCCAAATATCCAGGGGGGAGAGGAAGATACTACCATAAATATCCCAGGAGGTGTACATCCTTTCTATGATATTGTTTCTAATATCCATGTGGGTAGAGGATGATATTACTTCCAATATTGCAGGGAGTGTACACCCCTTCTGTGATACTCTTTCTAATATCTGGTGCAGGAGAAGATGATGTTACATCCAATTTCGCAGGGGGTGTACATCCTCCCCTGTAATATTATTCCTAATATCCAGAAGAAAAGAGGATAATATTGCTTTCAATATCCCAGGAAGTGTACACCCGCCATGTGATACTGTTTTAATATCCATGGGGAAAGAGAATGATATTACTCCCAATATTGCAGGGGGTGTACATCCACCTTGTTATTTTGTTTCTAATATGCAGAGGGAAAGAGGATGATATTACTCTACATATTTCAGAAGTTCTACATCTCCCCGTGACATTGTTTCTAATATCTATTGGGGGAAAGGATAATATTACTTCCAATATCACAGAAGGTTTATATTCCCTTTTGTGATATTGTTCCTAATATCCAGGGAATGAGAGGATATTATTCCCAATATTGCAGGTGGTGTACACCTCCTTTATGATACTGTTCCTAATATCCAGCGGAGGAGAGAATGCTATTATTCCCAATATCGTAGGAGTTGTACACCACCCCTGTGAAATTGTTT
This sequence comes from Theropithecus gelada, assembly GCF_003255815.1. Classification (NCBI taxonomy): domain Eukaryota; kingdom Metazoa; phylum Chordata; class Mammalia; order Primates; family Cercopithecidae; genus Theropithecus; species Theropithecus gelada. The sequence continues at coordinate 132,212,108 of NC_037673.1, read as the reverse complement.
CTAATATCCAGGCTGGTAGAGGATAATATTACTTCCAATATCACAGGGGGTGTGATATTGTTCCTAATATCCAGGGGGAAAGAGAATAATACTACTCCCAATATTGCAGGACATGTACACACCTTCTGTGATATTGTTCCAAATATTAATGGGGAAAGAGGATGATATTACTACCAATATTGCAGGGGATGTACACCCCCCCCCCCCATGATATTGTTTCTAATATCCAAAGGGGAGAGGCCAATATTACTCCTAATATCGCAGGGGGTGTACACCCTCCTGTGATATTGATTCCAATATCCAGGGGAATAGAAGATGATTTACTGCCAATATTGCAAGAAGTGTGCACACCCATCCCCCCGTGATATGGTTCCTAATATCCAGGAAGAGAAAGGACGATATTAATTTCAATATGCAGAAAGTGTAGACCTCATCTGTGATTGTGTTCCTAATAATCCGCAGGGGAAAAGATATTACTCCCAACATAGCAGGAAGTGTGCACCTTTCTTATGATATTGTTCCTAATATCTTGGGGGGGGAGAAGGTGATAGTACTCTTAATATCACAGAAGGTATACACGCTGTGACATTGTTTCTAATATCCAAAGGGGGAGAGGAATATATTACTCCCGATACTGCAGGGGGTGTACACCCCTTATGTGATATTGTTTCTAATATCCAGAGGGAAAAAGATATTACTCCCAATATCACAGATGATGTACATACCTTCTGTGATATTGTTCCTTATATCCAGGAGTGTAGAAAATGATATTACTTTCAATATCACAGGGGGTGTACACACACCCTGTGATATTGTTCCTAATATCAAGGGGAAAGAGGATGATATTACTCTCAATACTGCAGAGGCTGTTCACCACCCTGTGATATTGTTCCTAATGTACAGGAGAAGAGAGGACGATATTACTTCCAATATAGCAGGGCATGTACACCCTTCCTGTTATATTGTTCCTAAAAACCAGGGGGAGTGAGAATGATATTACTAACAATGTTGCAGGTGTGTACACCCCCCTTGTGATAATGTTCCTAATACCCAGAGGGGAAGAGGATGATATTGTTTTCAATATCGCAGAGGGTGTACACTTCCCCTGTGATATTGTTCTTAATATCCAGAGTGGAAGAGGATATTACTCTCAATATCACAGAAAGTGTACACACCCCCATGACATTGTTCCTAATATCCAGAGGGGGAGAAAATGATATTAGTCCCAATATCACAGGTGGTGAGTACCCCCCTGTGATATTGTTTCTAATATCCAGGGGCAAGAGGAAGATATTACTCCCAATATTTCAGGGTGTGTACACTCCCACTGTGATATTATTACTAATATCCAGGAGAGAGAGCATGATATTACTGTCAATATCACAGGGGGTGTACAACCCTTTTGTGATGTTGTTCCTTATTATCTAGGGGAAGAGAGGATGATATTACTCTTAATATCGCAGGTTGTGTACACCCCTTCTGTGATATTGTTTCTAAAATCCAGGGGGCGGGAAGAGATGATATTAGTACCAGTATCGCAGGGGCTGTACACCCCACTGTGATATTGTTTCTCATATCCAAAGGTGAGAGACTGATATTACTCCCAATAGCACAGAGGACGTACACACCCCCTGTAATATTGTTAATATCCAAAGAAGAAGAGGTTAATATTACTCCTAATATCTCAAGAGGTGTAGATATCCCCTGTGATATGATTCCTAAAATCCAGGGAGGGAAAAGATGATATTACTCCCAATATCGCGGGGAGTATACACCCCCTATGTGATATTGTTGCTAATATTTATGAGGGGAGAGGATGATATTACTCCCAATAACGTAGGGGGTCTACACCCCTGCTGTGATATTGTTTCTGATATTCACGGGGAGAGGATGATACTAGTGTCAATATCGTAAAGGGTGTACACCCTTCCTGAGATATTGTTTCTAATATCCATGTGAAGAGAGGATGATATTACTGTTAATAATGTAGGGGGTGCACGCCCATGGTGTGATATTGTTTCTAATATCCAAGTGGGGAGAAAATGATATTACTCCCAATATTGCAGGGGGTGTACACCTCATCTGTGATATTATTCCTAATATCCGGGGGAGGAGAGGATATTATTACTCCCAGTACCCCTGGAAGTGTACCCCTCTCTGTGAGATTGTTCTTATATCTAGGGGGAAAGTGGATCATATTACTCCCAATAATATTGCAGAAGGTGTACATCCCCCGTGTGATATTGTTTCTAATATCCAGGGGGGAAGGAGAGGATGATATTACTTCCAATGTCGCAGAAGGTGTGCATCCTTCCTGTGATATTGTTTCTAATATCCAGCGGGGAGGAGGATTATACTGTCAATATCGCAGGGGGTGTCCATTCCCCTTGTGATATTGTTTCTAATATTTAGTGGGGGAGAGGATAATATTACTTCCAATATCACAGTGGCTGTACACCCTTCCTGTGATATTGTTTCTAAGGGGGAAGAAGATGATATTACTCCCAATATCGCAAAGGTGTACACCACCCCTGTGATATTATTTGTAATATTCAAGGTGAGGGGAGACAGTGGTATTACTCCAAATATTGCAGAAGGTGTATACCCCCCGTGTGATATTGTTCCTAATATTAAGGGGGAAAATGATAATATTACTCTCAATATTACTCGCAGGGTGTGTAGAGCCCCCTGCAATATTGTTCGTAATATCTGGGGGGTGGAGGGAGGATGATATCACTCTCAATATCGCAACGTGTGTACAGTCCCTCGTTATATTGTTCATAATATCCAGGGCAGGAGAGGATGAAATTACTCTCAATATTGCTGGAGTGTACACCTCTCCAGTGATATTATTTGTAATATCTAGAAGAAGAGAGGATGATAATACTTCCAATATCACACGAGATGTACACCCCCCTTGTGATACTGTTCGTAATATCAAGGAGGAAGAGGTTGATATAACTCCCATTAAAGCAGGGGCTATACACCTCCCTGTGATATTTTTCCTAACATCCAGAATGGGAGAAAATGATATTACTCCCAATATCGCAAAAGGTGTACACCCTTCCCCTGTGATATTGTTCCCAATATTCACGGGGAAGAATGTGATATTACTCCCAATGTTGCAGGGAGTGTACACCCCTTCTGTGATATTGTTCCTAATATGAAGGGAAGAAAAAGATAACATTACACCCAATATCACAGGAGCTGTACACACCCCCCCTCTGTGATATTGTTCCTAATATCTAGGGCTGTGAGAGTATATTACTCCGAATATCACAGTTGTTGTACATCCCCCTTGTGATATTGTTCCTAATATCCAGGGGAGGAGAGGATGATACTACTCTCAATATCGCAGAAGGTGTACACTCCCACCCCCTGCGATATTGTTTCTAATATCCAGGCGGGGAGATGATAATATTACTCCCAATATCACAGAAGGGGTGATATTGTTTCTAATATCCAGGGGGATAGGATGATATTACTACCAAATCGCAGGGGGTGTACACCCCATGTGTGATATTGTTTCAAATATCCAAAGGGGAGAGGCTGATATTACTCCCAGTATCAAATGGGGTGTACAACTCCTTTGTAATATTGTTTCTAATATCCAGGGAAGGAGAGAATGATATTACTTTATATATCCCCGTGGGTGTACACCCCCACTTGTGATATTGTTTCTAATATCCAGGAAAAGAGAAGTTGATATTACTTTCAATATCACAGGAAGTGTATACCCCCTCTGTGATATTGTTTCTAATATCCAACAGAAAAAAGGATGACATTACTCCCAATATCGCAGGGAGTGTACATATCCCTTGTAATATTGCTCCTAATATTTAGGAAGAGAGAGAATGATATTACTCTTAATGTGAGGGGTGTACACCCTTTCTGTGATATTGTTTTTAATATCCAGTGGGGAAAAGAATACATTACTCATAATATCGCAGGGGGTGTACACCCCTTCTGTCATATTGTTTCTAATATCCAGGGTGGAAGAGACTATTACTCCCAATATCTCAAAGGGTGTACACCCTCCCTGTGATATTTTTCCTAATATTCAGGGGAAGAGAGGATGATATTACTCCCAATATCGCAGGACGTGTACATCACCCCTGTAATATTGTTCTTAATATTCAGGGGAAGACAGGATGGTATTACACCAAACATCACAGAGGATGTACACCCCCACTGTGATATTTTTTCCAAATACCCAAGGGGAGGGGGAGAGGACAATAGTACTCCCAAAATAGCAGGGGGTGTACACTCTCCCGTGTTATTTTTCCAAATATCCAGGGGAATGAGAATGATATTACTCCCTATATCAAAGGGGATGTACACCTCCCCATAATACTGTTCCTAATATCAGGAAGGAGATAATAAAATTACTCCAAATATCGCAGGGGCTGTACACCCCTCCTGTGACATTGTTTCTAATATCCAGGGAAGGAGAAAATAACATTACTCCTAATAACGCCAGAGGTGTACACCACCCCTGTGATATTGTTCCTAATATTCAGGATGAAAGAGGATGATATTACTCCCAGTATCTCAGGTGGTGTACACTCCTTCAGTGATATTGTTCCTAATATCCAGGGTGGGAGAGGATGCTATTACTCCCAATATCGCAGAGGGTGTACAACTCCCTTGTGATATTGTTCTTAACATCCAGAAGGGGAGAGCATAATATTACTCCCCATACTGCAGGGCATGCACACGCCCCCTGTCATATATTTTCTAATATCCAGGGAGGGAGAGAATGATATTACTCCGAACATCACAGGGGTTATACACCTCTCTTCTGATATTGTTCCTATTATCCAGAAGAAGGACGATGGCTTTATGATCAATAGCCCAAAAAGTGTATTTTGGGATATTGATCCTGTGCTATTGCTCCCAATATAAGGGGGTAAGAGGATAATATTACTCCCAATACTGCAAGGGGTATACATGACCCTGTGATATTGATCATAATATCCAGAGGAGAAGAAGATGATATTACTGTCAATATGGAAAGGGATGTACACCCTTCTGTGATATTGTCCCTAATACTGAGGTAGGGAGAGGAGGTTATTACTCCCAATATCGCAGAATGTGTATAGACCCCCATAATACTGTTTCTAATTCCAGTTGGGGAGAGGATGATACTACTCCCAATATTATAGCGGTTGTACACCCCGCTTGTGATATTGTTTCTAATATCCAGGGGGTGACAATGATATTACTGTCTGTATCCCAAAGGATGTACATGCACCCTATAATATTGTTCCCAATATACAGTGAAAGAGAAGATGATGTTACTTCCAAAATCACATGGGGTGTACATCCCACTTTTGATATTGTTTTTAATATCCAGTGGAAAAGAGGATGATATTACTCCCAATATCACAAGTAATGTACAATCCTCCTGTGATATTGTTTCTAGTATATAGGGTGAGAGAGAATGATATTACTCCCAATATCGCAGGGGCTGTACAGCCCCTTGTGATCTTCTTTCTAATATACAGGGGGAAGAAGATGACATTACTCCCAATATGGTAGAATATGTACACCCCTTCTGTGATATTGTTTCTAATATCAACTGGGGGAGATGATGATATTACTTCCTATATTGTTTCTAATGTTCAGGGAAAAGAGAATAATATTACTCTCTATATTGAAGAGGGTGTACACCCCCTCTGTGATATTGTTTTTTTATATCCAGAGAGGAAGATGATGAACTTACTTCAAATATCGCAGGCGCTGTACACCCCTCTTGTGATATTGTTCCTAATATCTGGTGGGGGAAAATAATAGTAATCTTAATAACGCAGGAGGTGTACACCACACCTGTGATATTGTTTCTTATATCCAGAAGGGGAGAGGATGCTATTACTCCTAACATCGCAGAGGGTGTACAACCCCTTGTGATATTGTTCTTAATATCCGGGGGGAAGGGATAGTATTTCTCCCAGTATCACAGGGCATGTACACCCCTCCTGCGATATGTTTTCTAGAATTTAGGAAGGGAGAAGATGCTATTACTCCCAATATAGCGGGGGGTTGTACACCCCTTTTGTGATATTGTTTCTATTAACTGGGGGGGAGATGATGGTATTACGATCAATATCCCAAAAAGTGTACACCTCCACTGTGATATTGTTCCTCATATAAGAAGGTGAGAGGATGATATTACTCCCAATATCACAGGGGGTTTACACCCTCTTTGTGACATGGTTCCAAATATTGTCCCTAATATCGAGAAGGGGAAACAACATTATTACTCCAAATATCGCAGAAGGTGTACACACACCCTGTAATATTGTTCCTAATTCCAGGAAAGGACACGATGATACTACTACCAATATCATAGGGGTTGTACACCCCGCTTATAATATTGATTGTATTATCCAAGCCGGTGACGATGATATTACTGTGAATATCCCAAAGGGTGTAAACCCACCATAGGATATTGTTCCTAATATCCAGGAGGGGTAGAGACTACCAATATCGCATGGGGTATACACCTCACCTGTGATACAGTTTTTAATATAAAGGAGAAGAGAGGATAATATTACTCCCAATATCATGTGGAATGTACATGCCTTCTGTGATATTGTTCCAAATATACAAGGCGGGAGAGGATGACATTACTTCTAATACCGCAGGAGGTGTACAGCCCTTTGTGATATTTTTCCTAATATCCAGTGGGGGAGAGGATGACATTACTTTCAACATTGCAAGGTGTGTACACCCCTTCTTTGATATTGTTCTTAATATTCAAGGGGGGAGAGGATGATATTACTCCCAATATCGCAGGGGTTATACACTACCCCTATGATATTGTTTTTTACATCCTGGGAAGGGAGAGTGATATTTCTCCCAATATCACAGATGGTGGACACACCCCCTGTGATATTGTTTCTAAAACCCAGGGGGTGGGGAAAGAAAATGATATTACTCCCAATATTGCAGGGGGTGTACACATTTCCGGTAATAATGATCCTAATGTCCAGGGGAAAGAGAATCATATTACTCCAATATCGAAGGGTGTATACAAACCCTTGTGATATTGTTTCTAATATCCACATAAAGATATAATGTTACTGCAAATATTGTAGGGGCTGGACAAGCCCCCTGTGATATTGTTCCTAATATTCAGGAGGAAGAGCATGATATTACTCCCAATATGGCAGGGAGAGAACACCCCTTCTATGATGTTGTTCCTAATATCCAGGGGAAGAGAGGATTATATTACTCCCAATATGGCAGGTGTTGTACCTTCTCCCTGTGATATTGTTTTTAATATCCAGGAGGGGAGAGGAAGATATTATGGGACTGTACAACCCCCCCCATTATATCGTTTATAATATCCAGGCGGGGAGAAAATGAAATTACTTCCAATATCGCAGGGAGTGTACACTCCTCCTGTCATATTATTTCTAATACCCAGAGGGGTAGTAGATGATATTAACTTCCAATATCGTAAAGAGTTTACAGCCCCACCCCCCGATATTGTTCCCAATATCCAGAAAAGAGAGGATATTACTCCCAATATCGTAGGGGGCGTACAGCCCCACTGTGATTTTTTATTATAGCCAGAGGAAGAGAGAATAATATTACTCCCAATATCGCAGTAAGTGTGCATCCCCCCTGTGATATTGTTTCTAATATCCAGGGGGGGAGAAGATAATATTACTCCAATATCACAGAAGGTGTGCACACTCCCTGTGATTTTTTTAATATTTAGAAAAAAGGAGGATAATATTACTCCCAATATTGCAGGGCGTGTAACCGCCCCCTTGTGATATTGTTCCTAATATCAAGGAGGAGAGAGGATATTATTACTCCCAATATCTCACAGGCGTACACCACCTCTGTGATATTGTTCCTAATATCCAGGTAAAGTAGAATTATATTACTCCCAATATTGAATGATGTGTACAACCCCCTGTGATATTGTTCCTAATATCCAGGGAGGGAGAATGTTAATATTACTCCAAACATTGCAGGGGCTATACACCCACACTGTGATATTGTTCCTAATACTTAAGGAAGAAAAATAATATTACTCCAAATATCACAAGTGGTGTACATCCCACCTGTGATATTGTTCCTAGTATCCAGGGTGAAGGGACAGGATGATATCACTGCCAATATCACAGATGGTGTACATAGCCCCCTGTGATCTTGTTTCTAATATCCAAATGGGGAGAGGCTGACATAACTCTTAAAATTGCAGGAGGTGTACACCTCCCCTGTGATACTGTTCCTAATATTTAGGAAAAAAGAGGATAATATTACTCCCAATATAGCAGGGGGTGTACATGCACCCTGTGGTATTGTTTCTAATATTAAGGGGGGAGGATATTACTTCCAGTATCGCAGGGTGTGTACACCCCCCGTGTGATGTTTTTCCTAATATTCAGGGAGAAAAAGGATGATATTACTCTCAATGTTGCAGGACATGTACACCCCTCCATGATATTGTTCCTAATATCCAGGAAGGGAGAGGATGATATTACTCCCAATATCGCAGAAGATGTACACCCCCAATGTGATATCATTCCTACTATTCCGAAATGAAAAGATATTACTCACTATACAGCAGATGATGTACACTTTCCCTCCCCCTCCTGCAACCTGTGATGTGGTTCCTAATGTCCAGGGAGGAAGAGGATGACATTACTCCCAATGTCACAGAGGGTGTACACCACCCTGTAATATTGTTTTTAATATCTAGAAGGAGAGAGGATAATATGACTCCCAATATTTCAGGTGGTGTACACCCCTTCCGAGATATTGTTCTTAATTTCCAGTGTGGGAGAGGGTGACATTACTCCCAGTATCACAGGGGCTGTACAACCTTCTGTAATATTTTTCTTAATATTCAAAGGTGGAGATGATGATATTACTCCCTATACTGCAGGGGGTGTGCAACCCTCTGTGATATTTTTCTAATATTAAGGGGTGGAGAGGATGATATTAGTTCCAACATTACAGGGGGTGTACAACCACTGTAATATTATTTCTAATATTTAGGTGGGGAGAGAATGATATTACTCAAAATATCACAGGGGATGTACACCCCTCCTGTAATATTGTTCCTAATATCCAGGTTCAGAGAAGATGATATTACCCCAATATTGCACTGGGTAGACACCCCCCCCGTGATATTGTTCCTAATATCCCGGGGAACAGAAGATGATATTACTCCCAATATATCAGGGAGTGTACACTCCCAGCTTCAGTATTTCTCCTAATATCTTGAGGAAAAGAAAGCGATATAACTGCGTTGACACTAAATATGATATGATAAATATCACAGCGATATTTTTTCTTTTTCTTTTTTTCTTTTTTGAGACGGAATCTCACTCTGTTGCAGTTGCTCACTGCAACCTCCACCTCCTGGGTTCAAGCGATTCTCCTGCCTCGGCCTTCCAAGTAGCTGGGACTACAGGTGCCTGCCACCATGCCTAGCTAATTTTTTGTATTTTTGGTAGAGACAGGGTTTCACTATGTTGGATAGGCTGGTTTTGAACTCCTGACCTCAGGTGATCTGCCTGCCTCGGCCTCCCAAAGTGCTTGGATTATAGGCATGAGCCACTGCGCCCTGCTGCAAGTTATTCTCCTTTTACTGAGGAAACTGAGGGTCAGAGAGCTGGAGTGACTTGCTCAAGTTCTCACAGCCAGTAGGCTCCACTGGAACTCTTCTGACCACAGGATCTTTTTCCTCTGCCACACTTCAGAGGCTTCAGACAGGTCCTTTTTTTTTTTTTTTTTTTTTTTTTTTTTTTTTTTTGAGATGGAGTCTCACTCTGTTGCCCAGGCTAGAGTGCAATGGCAGAATATTGGTTCACTGTAACCTCCGCCTCCCAGGTTCGAGCGATTCCCCTGCCTCAGCTTCCTGAGTAGTTGGGATTACACGCACACACGATCATGCCTGGCTAATTTTTGTATTTTTAGTAGAGACAGGGTTTTGCCATGTTGGTTAGGCTGGTTTTGAACTCCTGACCTCAGGTGACCCACCCACCTGGGCCTCCCAGAGTGCTGGGATTACAGATATGAGCCACAGCGCCCGGTTGAGACAGGTCCATTTTGTTCTTCCTTCCTAATGTCCCTTAATAGTTCCTGGCGGGCTTCTCCTAGCTGTTTCCAGCAGTGACATCACTTTAGATCTCTCTTTTGTCTCTAATCACACAGGGTTCTCCCACTCTGCACTCAGTGAGTCTTTGCACCGTGTTTTTTGTTTTGTTTTGTTTTGTTTTGTTTTTACCTTTCTCTTGCTTCTCACCCCTCCCCACAAGACTATAAAAATGATCAAGTGTTACACACACACACACACACACACACTCACACACACACACAAGAAAATGAAATGAACCTTCTCTCAACCTTGCACCAGGTTTGTCCTACTGTCCCTGCCCCAGCCAAACCCTCATCTCACCTGGGATGGAATTTTCCATCCTTAGTAGTGGGAGCAGAAGGACAGAGACTAGATTGCAAAGCAGATTCCCAGGCCCCATCCCTGGCCTCCTGAATCAGAACTTCAAGAGCTGGATGGGAATCTGATCTGCCTCTTGATGGTCTCCGCGGGTGGTGATCACATCCACTAACACCTGAGAACCACTTCTTTTTTTATTTTTATTTTTATTTTGGTAGGGGTGGGGGTGAGATGGAGTTTCACTCTTGTTGCCAGGTTGGAGTGCAATGGCATGATCTTAGCTCATTGCAACCTCCACCTTGCGGGTTCAAGTGATTCTCCTGCCTCAACCTCCTGAGTAGCTGGGATTACAGGTGCCCGCCACCACGCTGGGCTAATTTTTGTATTTTTAGTAGAGATGGGGTTTCACCATGTTGGCCAGGTTGGTCTCAAACTCCTGACCTCGGGTGATCCGCCTGCTTCAGCATCCCAAAGTGCTGGGATTACAGGCATAAGCCACCTCGCCAGCCAGGACCGCTTCTTAAGGTGAGTGCTCCCCAAGACTCTGTTCTTGGGCCACTTCCAGTCCAACTTCCCACTTCCTCCTGGGCAAGCAACTTACAGCCCTGACACCATCCATCATCTGTCTCCGGCTCCAGTACCTCTTTCTCTGTAAGTTCAGATCTGTGTATCCTATCTCGTGCCTATTGGATTTTATTGCATGGATGTCCCACAAGCATAACAAAAAAATGTCTGCAACTTTTTCTCAAGCCAGTTCCTGCCTCTGGGTTTCTTATCCCTGGAAAGGGCATGACCCCTGGGCTAAGAACTCAAGCCATAAATCTGAGCATCAGCCTTGCTTAGTTTTCTCCATCTCCATTAGTTATCAAGTGCTGTGTAACAAGTCACCCTAATATGTAGTGGTTTAAACCCACCATGGTTTATTGCTTCCTGTGACTCTTCTGGTTTCACCTGGGCTCCCTTCATGTGGCTTCATTCAGCTGGGAGTGGCTGGAAGGTCCCAAATGGCCTCACTCTCACACTGGCCTTGATTCCCTCCTGGTTGCCTCCCTCTCTCAGTATTCAGTGGTCTGGCCTGAGTACCTTTAAATGGCAGCTGGGAAGAGGCAGTCACTTTCACCATGTTCTCTCCTTCAAAGCATCACAGAGGCAGCCCAGGTTCAAGGACTGCAGACACAGACTCCACCTCTTGATGAGTGGGGTGGCATGTCTATACAGGAATGGGGGTCAATGTTGTCCACAGAGATGCCCACAGCACCCCCTGCATCCAATCAGATATCAGGCCAGCAGCTGCACCCCCAGGTGGTAGACTGGTAGCACACATGACCCCAATTCTTTCCCCCATCTGGATCTGTGCCCTTGGCTGTCTAACTTTGCCCTCCCACATGTAGCGATGGGGTTCTATTCTACCCCTTGACTCTGGGCTCAGGCATGTGACTTATTTTAGCAAATGTGACACAAGCAAAAGCTTAAAAGGGGGCTTTTGCCTGTTTCACTCTCTCTCTGGCTCTCCTGCAATCACTAGGAGAAGGTCTGGGCTGACCCATGGGAGGTGAAACACATGGAACTGAGCTGAGCCACCCCAGTGCTCTCAGCCAAGGCCGTCTTAAACCAGCAGCCCCCAGACACATGAGAAGAGTCCAGCCAATAGCTGCAGATCCACCCAACCAGATCCACAGCTGGCCATAGATGCATGAGTCCAGGAGAACCACCCAGCCCATGCACACGCTGGTGAACTAGCTAAATGCTGATTATTTGACACTGCTGAGTTTGGGGTGGCTATAGACAACTGACACTCCGTGCCTTCCAGCATCCCTCCTGCCTCAGCTCAGGCCCTCCTGCTTCTCTTGGGCCTGCAATAGTGTTTGTTTCAGCCGGGATAGGCTAGTCTATGCTGCTAAAACAGACATTTCCAAACTGAAGTGGCTCAAGGCAACCAAGTTTATTTTGACACTTGCTCCATATGTAACTTCATGGACAGAGGCCCCTGCTCCCTGTGGTTCCTCAGGAACACAGACTGAAGCTCTACTGTCTCCTGTGGTCCCTTTTGAACAGAGGACACAAGCCAGGGGTTTTACACTGGTTTTGAAATGTTTCCACTAGAAATGACACCTATCTGCCCACTTTTCATTGGCTACAATTAGTCACACAGGTCAGGTGCAGTGGCTCACACCTGTAATCCCAGCACTTTAGGACACCAAGGCAGGAGGATTGCTTGAGGTCAGGAGTTGGAACAGCCTGGGCAACACAGTGAGAACCTGTCTCTACAAAAAATTTAAAAATTAACTGGGCATGCTGGTGCGTGCCTGTAGTCCCAGCTAAGGCAGGAGGATTGCTGGAGTTGGAGGGTGCAATGAGCAATGAGCTATTATCACACTACTGCACTCCAGCATGGGCAACATAGTGAGACCTTGTCTCATAAAAAAATTATATATGTTTAAAAATAGAGTCCAGAAATGGTTCACTGATTTTCAATGAAGGTTCAAGGTTAATTTTTGGAGAAAGGCTAGCTTTTTCAACCAACGGTTTTGGAACAATTGGATATCCAAACAGAAAAAAATGAACTTCAACTATATTTTGCACCACATACAAAATTTACCTACAAAAATTTACTCCAAATGGATCAGAGACCTAAATGTCAAGTCTAAAACTATAACATGTCCAGAAGGAAAAACAGAAAATCTTTGTAATGTTGCATTCAGTAAATCTTTCTTAGATATAATATCAGAAACACAAAACTTAAAAAAATGAATAAAACCTCATCAAAATTAACAATGGCTCTTCAAAAGACACTTTTAAAAGAATAAAAGGACAAGCTACTGTCTAGGAAAAAACATTTGCCAAACACATAATTGATAAAAGACTTCCAACCGGGTGCAGTGGCTCACCCCTGTAATCCCAGCACTTTGGGAGGCCGAGGCAGGCAGATCACCTGAGGTTAGGAGTTCGAGACCAGTCTGGTCAACATAGTGAAACCCCCATCTCTACTAAAAATACAAAAATTAGGAGTAATATCTTTCTACGATATTACGAATAGTATCATAGAGTGTCCACACATGGTGTACACCCACTCTGATATCTGGAGTAATATCTTCCTATGATATTACAAGAAATATCACAGGGTGGTTTCCCACTATTATATTAGGAGTAATATCTCCCTACAGTATTACCAATAATGTCACAAGGTATACACACATTGTGGACACGCAGTGTGATATTAGGAGTAATATCTCTATGATATTATGAATAACACAGGGTGTACACCCAAAGTGATTTCAGGAGTAATATCTCCCTACAATATTATGATTAATATCACAGGGTGTACACACTGGTGTACACCCACTGTGATGTTAGGAGTCATATATCTGATATTATGAATAATGTCACTGGGTGTAAACACATGGTGTACACCCTCTGTGATATTACGAGTAATCTTTCTATATTATGGATAATATTACATGGTATACACCACCTGTGATATTAGGAGTAATTTCTCAAGGATATATTATGCATAATATCACAGGGGTTTACACACACAGTGTACACACCCCTATGATATTACCAGTAATGTCTTGAGGATATATTATGCATATCACTGGGGGTGTACATACACAGGGTGTACATCCCCTATGATTTTAGCAATAATTTCTCAAGGATATATTATGCGTAATATCACAGGGGGTGTACACAAACAGGTATACTCCTTCTGTGATATTAGCAGTAATATCTTGAGGATATTTTATGCATAATATGTGTACACCCACTGTGAGATTACCAGTAATGTCTTGAGGATATATTGTGCATAAAATCACAGGGTGTACACCCACAGTGATTCTAACAGTAATATCTTGAAAAATTATGCATAATAACAGAGTTACCTGCACTATGATATTAACAGTAATATCTCAAGGACATTATTCCTAATATCATGGGGTATACACACAGGTTGCACATTTAGGGTGATATTAGCAGTAATATCTAGAGGACATTCAGCCTAATATCATGGGGTGTACTGACAAGGTGTGCACCCTTGGAGACATAAGCAGTAATATCTTGAGAATATTATGCCTGATATCACAGGGTGTACACCCACGGTGATATTTGCAGTCATATCTCGAGGATATTATGCCTAACATTACAGGTGTACACACAGGGTGTACAACCACTGTGATATTAGCAGTCATATTTCAAGGACATTATTATGCATGACATCACTGGTTGTACACATCAGCTGTACACACACTGTGACATTAGCAGTCTTATGTCAATGATATTATTATGCATGATATCTCAGGGTGTACATGCTGGCTGTACACCCAATGTGACTTTAGCAGTCATATTTCGAGGATATTTTTATGCATGATATCACAGAGTGTACACACAGGCTGTACACCCACTGTTACACCAGCAGCCATATTTTGAGGGTATTATTAATCAGGATATCACAGGGTGTACACCCACTGTGACAGTGGCAGTCATATCTTGAGGATATTATGCAGAATATCACAGGGTGTACACACAGGGTGTACACTTACTCTGATAGTAGCAGTCATATCTCAATTATATTATGCAGGATATCACAGGGTGTACACACAGTGTACAGCAGCAGTCATTTCTCGAGGATATTGTTATGCAGGATATCATAGTGCATTGACACTACATATGATATGATAAATGCCATTTGCTGTCTACACACAGAGTTATAATTGTGATATTACTGTGTAAAATTACTGTGATATTACTGAAATATCGCTCCAATATTTATCGCATTACAGTGTTGACAAGGAGTGTTTACGCTGTGATAGTAATGAAATATTGCTCTCATGTTTATTATATCACAATGCTTACACGCTGATATTAATAAAATATCGCTCTGATATTAACAAAATATTGTTCTAATATCCAATGATTATACACTGATATTAATGAAATATCACTTTGATATTTATAATATTTATAATATTTATAATTATAAATAATCCAGTTTACACACTGTGATTTTAATGAAATACCACTCTGATATTTATAATATCCAGTGTTTATACACCGTGATATTAATGAAACATTGCTCTGATATTTATAATATTCGTTGTTTATACACTGTGATATTAATGAAATATCACTCTGGCATTTATAATAGTGAGTGTTTATACACTGTGATATTAGTGAAATATCACTCTGGCATTTATAATATCCAGTGTTCACATAGTGTGATATTAATAAAATATCGCTCTGACATTTATCATATCCAGTGTTTACACACTGTGATAAAATTGAAATATTGGTCTGACATTTATAACATCAAGTGTTTACACACTGTGATATTAATGAAACATCACTTTGACATTTATAATATCCAGTGTTTACACACTGTGATTTTAATGAAATATCACTCTGATATTTATAATATCCAGTGTTTATACACTGTGATATTAATGAAACATTGCTCTGATATTTATAATATTCATTGTTTACACACTGTGATATTAATGAAATGTCACTCTGGCATTTATAATATCGAGTGTTTATACACTGTGATATTAGTAAAATATCGCTCTGGCATTTATAATATCCAGTGTTTACACACTGTGATATTAATAAAATATTGCTCTGACATTTATAATATCCAGTGTTTATACACTGTGATAATATTGAAATATTGGTCTGACATTTATAATATCCAGTGCTTATATACTGAGATATTAATGACATATTCCTTTTCTATTTGTAATATTCAGTGTTTAATCACTGTGATATTAACAAAATATCACTCTGATATTGATAATATCCAGTGTTTACACAGTGTTTATACACTGTGATAATAATGAAATATTGCAGTGATATTTTTAATATCCAGTGTTTACACACAGTGCTTACACACTGTGATACTAATGAAATACTGCAGTGATATTTATGATATTAGTGTTTACACACTGTGATATTAATGAAATATCGCTCTGATATTTATAGTAGCCAGTGTTTACACACAGTGTTTACACATTATGATATTAACGAAATATCACTGTAATGGTTAGCATATTGAGTGTCAATGTACTATGGTATTAATGAAATATCACTGTGGTATTCATCATATCTAATGTCAAAGCAGTATGGTATTAATGAAATATTACTGTGATATTTATCATATCTAGTGTCAATGCACTGTGGTATTAAGTAAATATTGCTGTGATATTTATCATATCTAGTGTTGATGCACTATGGTATTAATGAAATATCACTGTAGTATTTATCATATCTAGTGTTGATGCACTATGGTATTAATGAAATATCACTGTAGTATTTATCATATCTAATGTCAACACACTATGGTATTAATGAAATATCACTGTGATATTTACCATATGTAGCATCAATGCACTATGGTATTAATGAAAACCTCTGTGATATTTATCATATCTAGTGACAACGAACTATAGTATTAAATATTGCTGTGGTATTTCCTATATCATATCTAGTGTCAACGCACTATTAACGAAATATCACTGTGATATATATATAGTCATATGTAGTGTCAATGCACTATGGTATGAATGAAATATCGCTATGACATTTATCTCACATCTAGTGTCAATGCACTGTGTATTAATGAAATATTGCAGTTATTCTTCTTTTTATTTTTAATAATATTTATTGGAATCCATACTGAGACTCCAAAAAAAGAAAAAGAAAAAAAAGAGGGTATATAACTGATATATAGATATATATACAGATATCATATATAAAACTATATCTATAGTTATATATATTACATCAATGGTGCTAAAATCACTCAGTGAAAGGCTGATAGGGAAGAAGATGGTCACGTGGTCTTTCAGTGCATCGCCCCAGAGGACACTTGTTAATTACAAACGGAAGAGGGTACCATTCACTGGAAAAATGGGGCAGACACCACCTTTACCAAGCCATCAAGCTTCACATTACCAAAAATGGGGCAAATTGACATTATCCAAGTGTGTTCTGCAGGAAAAAAAAAAAAAAAAAAAAAAACACTTAACCTGAATCTAATGACAGGGCAAGAGTGAGGAGAGGATTAGACAAATCAACATTATGGGATATTCTATAAGACAACTGGTCTGGAGCTGTCAAAATTATCAATGTGATAAGACTCCCCTAAAAAAAGGAAGGACTGATCTGAATTAAAGGAGACCAAAGAGACGTAACTCCAGGCAATGAGTGAATCTAGGGTGGAAGGAGGTCTTATTTGGAACTATTGAAATTGGAATACAAACTGCCTATTGGAGTTAACAAGGATATCCAGGAATTGAACTCATCTCTGCAGCAAGCAGACCTAATAGACATCTACAGAACTCTCCACCCCAAAGCAACAGAATATACATTCTACTCAGCATCACATCACACTTATTCCAAAATTGACCACATAGTTGGAAGTAAAGCACTCCTCAACAAATGTACAAGAACAGAAATTATAACAAACTGTCTCTCAGACCACAGTGCAATCAAACTAGAACTCAGTACTAAGAAACTCAATCAAAACCGCTCAACTACATGGAAACTGAATAACCTGCTCCTGAATGACTACTGGGTACGTAACGAAATGAAGGCAGAAATAAAGATGTTCTTTGAAACCAATGAGAACAAAGATACAACATACCAGAATCTCTGGGACACATTTAAAGCAGTGTGTAGAGAGAAATTTATAGCACTAAATGCCCACAAGACAAAGCTGGAAAGATCTAAAATTGACACTTTAACATCACAATTAAAAGAACTAGAGAAGCAAGAACAAACACATTCAAAAGCTAGCAGAAGGCAAGAAATAACTAAGATCAGAGCAGAACTGAAGGAGATAGAGACACAAAAATCCCTCCAAAAAATCAATGAATCCAGGTGTTGGTTTTTTGAAAAGATCAACAAAATTGATAGACCGCTAGCAAGACTAATAAAGAAGAAAAGAGAGAAGAATCAAATAGATGCAATAAAAAATGATAAAGGGGATATCACCACCGACCCCACAGAAATACAAACTACCATCAGAGAATACTATAAACACCTCTATGCAAATAAACTAGAAAATCTAGAAGAAATGGATAATTTCCTGGACACTTACACTCTCCCAAGACTAAACCAGGAAGAAGCTGAATTCCTGAATAGACCAATAGCAGGCTCTGAAATTGAGGCAATAATTAATAGCCTACCAACGAAAAAAAGTCCAGGACCAGATAGATTCACAGCTGAATTCTACCAGAGGTACAAGGAGGAGCTGGTACCATTCCTTCTGAAACTATTCCAATCAATAGAAAAAGAGGGAATCCTCCCTAACTCATTGTATGAGGCCAACATCATCCTGATACCAAAGCCTGGCAGAGACACAACAAAAAAAGAGAATTTTAGACCAATATCTCTGATGAACATCGATGTGAAAATCCGCGATAAAATACTGGCAAACCGGATCCAGCAGCACGTCAAAAAGCTTATCCACCATGATCAAGTGGGCTTCATCCCTGGGATGCAAGGCTGGTTCAACATTCGCAAATCAATAAACGTAATCCAGCATATAAACAGAACCAAAGACAAAAACCACATGATTATCTCAATAGATGCAGAAAAGGCTTTTGACAAAATTCAACAGCCCTTCATGCTAAAAACTCTCAATAAATTCGGTATTGATGGAACGTACCTCAAAATAATAAGAGCTATTTATGACAAACCCACAGCCAATATCATACTGAATGGGCAAAAACTGGAAAAATTCCCTTTGAAAACTGGCACGAGACAGGGATGCCCTCTCTCACCACTCCTATTCAACATAGTGTTGGAAGTTCTGGTTAGGGCAATCAGGCAAGAGAAAGAAATAAAGGGTATTCAGTTAGGAAAAGAAGAAGTCAAATTGTCCCTGTTTGCAGATGACATGATTGTATATTTAGAAAACCCCACTGTCCCAGCCCAAAATCTCCTTAAGCTGATAAGAAATTTCAGCAAAGTCTCAGGATACAAAATTAATGTGCAAAAATCACAAGCATTCTTATACACCAGTAACAGACAAACAGAGAGCCAAATCATGAATGAACTTCCATTCACAATTGCTTCAAAGAGAATGAAATACCTAGGAATCCAACTTACTAGGGATGTAAAGGACCTCTTCAAGGAGAACTACAAACCACTGCTCAGTGAAATAAAAGAGGACACAAACAAATGGAAGAACATACCATGCTCATGGATAGGAAGAATCAATATCGTGAAAATGGCCATACTGCCCAAGGTAATTTATAGATTCAATGCCATCCCCATCAAGCTACCAATGAGTTTCTTCACAGAATTGGAAAAAACTGCTTTAAAGTTCATATGGAACCAAAAAAGAGCCTGCATTGCCAAGACAATCCTAAGTCAAAAGAACAAAGCTGGAGGCATCACGCTACCTGACTTCAAACTATACTACAAGGCTACAGTAACCAAAACAGCATGGTACTGGTACCAAAACAGATATAGACCAATGGAACAGAACAGAGTCCTCAGAAATAATACCACACATCTACAGCCATCTGATCTTTGACAAACCTCAGAAAAACAAGAAATGGGGAAAGGATTCCCTATTTAATAAATGGTGCTGGGAAAATTGGCTAGCCATAAGTAGAAAGCTGAAACTGGATCCTTTCCTTACTCCTTATATGAAAATTAATTCAAGATGGATTCGAGTCTTAAATGTTAGACCTAATACCATAAAAACCTTAGAAGAAAACCTAGGCAATACCATTCAGGACATAGACATGGGCAAGGACTTCATGTCTAAAACACCAAAAGCAACGGCAACAAAAGCCAAAATTGACAAATGGGATCTAATTAAACTAAAGAGCTTCTGCACAGCAAAAGAAACTACCATCAG
The DNA here is from genome assembly GCF_003255815.1 of Theropithecus gelada. Lineage (NCBI taxonomy): Eukaryota > Metazoa > Chordata > Mammalia > Primates > Cercopithecidae > Theropithecus > Theropithecus gelada. Next base: position 132,191,823 of record NC_037673.1, on the reverse strand, counting down.
AGTGAACAGGCAACCTACAGAATGGGAGAAAATTTTTGCAATCTACTCATCCGACAAAGGGCTAATATCCAGAACCTACAAAGAACTCAAACACATTTACAAGAAAAAAACAAACAACCCCATCAAAAAGTTAGCAAAGGATATGAACAGACAGTTCTCAAAAGAAGACATTCATACAGCCAACAGACACATGAAAAAATGCTC